>NW_024725450.1:0-28425 GCF_018991925.1 Homarus americanus | reverse complement strand
CATCATCACCACATATAACACTATCCATCATCACTACATATAACACGATCCATCATCACTACATATAACACCATCCACCATCACTACATATAGAACCATCCATCACGACATATAACACCATCCAACATCACTACATATAACACCAACCATCATCACTACATATAATATCAACCATCATCACTACATATAACTCCATCCATCATCACTACATATGACACTATCCAGCATCACTACATATAACACCACCCATCATCACTACATATAACATGATGCATCATCACTACATATAACACCATCCATCAACACTACATATAAAACCAACCTATCATCACTACATATAATATCATCCATCATCACTACATATAACACCATCCAACATCACTACATATAACACCACCCATCATCACTACATATAACATCATCCATCATCACTACTGTACATATAACTCTATCCATCATCAGTACATATAACACCATCCAGCATCACTACATATAACACCAACCATCATCACTACATATAAGATCATGCATCATCACTACATATAACACCATCCATCATCACTACATATAAAACCATCCTATCATCACTACATATAACATCATCCATCATCACTACATATAACACCATCCATCACTACATATAGAACCATCCTATCATCACTACATATAATATCATCCATCATCAATACATATAACACAATCCAACATCACTACATATAACACCACCCATCATCACTACATATAACATCATCCATCATCACTATATATAACACCATCCATCATCACTACATATATTACCCTCCTATCATCACTACATATAACACCAACCATCATCACTACATATATCATCATGCATCATCACTATATATAACACCATCCATCATCACTACATATATCATCATGCATCATCACTATATATAACACCATCCATCATCACTACATATATTACCCTCCTATCATCACTACATATAACACCATCCATCATTACTACATATAACGCCATCCTTCATCACTACATATAACACCATCCATCATCACTACATATTATAACACCATCCATCATCTCTACAAACACCAGTCCTCAACACTATAGTGATAAACAGAGCTTCATTTTGTTGTCAATTTTTTTAAATTCCAACCTTATTAAACCGTAATTCTTTCTGTATGTTCAAATTTTGATTTGACCTCAGTGAGAGAGCTGTTAGTGTCAGTAAATCACAATGGTGTTCCGACGCACTGTAACAAAAGTTTCAAAGGTTGAGGTGAAGCCTTGCCAGGTGAAGGAGAAGGGCCCCCAATCTAACAAACTGCAGACCACAAAGCACACTAAACCTCAAAACAACAAGAAGAAGAAGGAAACTACCACTTTCTGCCATGTACAAAAGGACCAGTACCTGCCATGGGGAGACTACATCTTCACCGGGAAAAAGACAAAGAACAACAAGAAGCGTTGACCCATCTTTTCTGATATTTAAAAATAATATAAAACATATTAATTGATTTTGTTTGTATTATTTATGCTTTTATTATTTTCAACTGTAAACGTGCTGTTTTGGGAATATATTTTGAGTTACATAATATTTAGGTACAGCAGTTTATTTCACTGTATCTCCTTGTGTGAGTGTGTGGGTAGTGTGTGGATAGTGTGTGGGTACTATGGGTGTGTGGGCATTATGGAGAACTAGTCATGGGTAACTGTGACCCTATATACGGGTTACATCGGCCTTAACGCCCTTGTCTCAGCGCTATCTCATATATCCATATTTCACATATTTGAAAGTATTAGATAACCAAAATATCTGGAAAATATTTAGTTAAAAATACAAATAATAAAACAAAATCGAAAACAGAAAGAAAAAACAATACCGGTGAAAGTGGAAATAAGGAGGAGGCAGAGCAGACGATACACAGGAAGACAGTAATCATCATCCCCGTGTGAACCAGCCAGAGAAGAACTCCTTCGCCTCACCGTCCACCCGCGTACGATCAGCTGAGTGAAGTTGCCTCGTGTTGCAGTAAACTTTATCTGTAAAAGGACAATTTACTTTACTTTTATTGTTTATCTTACTGTTTATAACTGTTTATTTTCTCTTACATAATGTACACTAAGTATGGGAGTGTACAGTAAGTTATACCGGATGGCAACAAATTCACATTCGCCTTGCAAATATTAAAACATTACCCTAACAACAGTATTGTATAACAACACGAGCTAAAGTGATGTGTAAAAAGGTCGGTTGCAAAAAGAAATATTATTCTTTTAAGTCTTTTTCAGTTTGTTCAGTGTTAACAACATTATAGGTCATATTTCATGCAGTATGCATATACAATGTTTGCTGAAGGTTTAATACCTTTCTGTTTACTGATGATGTAAAACCCTCGTTAAAATACTTTAGAGTCGTTTACAAAATATTTGGTGCATTTCCGGAGCATTGTATGTTTTTACAGCATGCGAGGCGGCAGGTATGTGGAGTTTTAAGAGCACTTCACGCTATAGCTCAGTTGGCCATGGATTAGCGAATTACGATCTGAAAATGTTTGGATCGTCATCTGTTTCGTGTAAGCTGTGTCGGACATTTTGTGCAACATTAAAGTCCAGCGATCTGTGGCAGCTGTCGGGCTCCTGCCTGACCACCCTTTGCCTAAGAAGAGCGATTGTCTGAAGGTGTTCGAGTAGTTACTCAATAGTGAAAAAGTGATATGGAGTCCCATTGACATGGCTGCCAGTTAGGGACAGTCTGGATACGGCACACTACATAGCATGTCTTCGGAAAGTAAAGGAGGCCGTGTAGCCAAGACTGCACTCAACCGCCTTCACTTCCCCAATTACAGCTAGGTGGACTGAGAGCGCCTCGGGATTATCATATTTATAATGCCAGACGGTAACACCATCCCCTTGACACCTCGGAGACTATACAGTACTGTGTTTGGGGCGTGTTTGTGGGTCTCTACTGCCGCCTCCCTATCGTTGAGTTGCTCCCCACTTACCGTAACCAGTCGAGGTCACTGTGGGAGGCCATGTACGGTACAGTACAGTACAGAGTCACGCCCCCCTCAACAACGTCCGCACCTCGCCTGCTGAATACAGTATTTGCAAATGTGACCATAAACCCCAACAATTGTAGCAAATTACAAGTTCCGGGATTTGCCCCTGGTATTAACACAGTGACAAGCGTCCCATTCCTGGTAAGTAGCAGGTGGCCGGAGGTAGTGCAATCCTCTCCCAGACTACACGGAGATGAGAGAGAGCTGGCTGACCATCATGGTAAGGACGCGTCACTATTTGGACCCCAGGGAGGCCATTATCGTAAGTTAAATGAAAGGCTTGGGAACTTCGTGTTTTCTTCTTTCCTTGTGGTTATCAGCATATATATATATATATATATATATATATATATATATATATATATATATATATATATATATATATATATATATATATATATAACAATAAATTATAACAAAAAGTGTTTGTATGTCATGTCGGACGAGAGTAATGTATCGCCCCTGCGTTTTTTCGACGAATTTTGCTTCACTAACTGAAAAAATCAATTACGAGCAGCTTGTACAACGATGTGCCGGAAAATGCCATTACGAGAGCAAAAATGGTGTTGCTGGCACTTTGTTCCATTTAGTCAAAGAAGATGACATTGAATGAATTTAATACAATGCGTATGTGGTGAACGAGCCAAGTGAAAATATGACATATTGAGCTACTTAATGAGAGAGAGAGAGAGAGAGAGAGAGAGACTCTAGATGAGAGACAATTCCTCAACCACACCATTAAGCACCAACAAAAAATTTCACCGCTATACCATAAATCCGAGCGTTAGTAGACATTATCAGCACCTACCTGTCTACCCACCATTATTGGCTCTTAAATTATGGTGCAATATGGTGCAATAGGGTTGATTTTATGGTGCTGATGTGCCCTTCCCCATGTTATAGACGCGAGAGAAGGTTTGTTTACATTGGGATGCCGTCATAGTCCTCTCTGGTGGCGAGAATACTGACTGAGGGTATAGGGGAGGAAGAGGAGGAGGAGGATAAACAGGAGGGGGAGGAAAAGATGGAGAAAAAGGTGAGAGAGAGAGCGAATAAGAACACCAACACAACATCAAAAACCCAACCAATACTAAAATAATATAACGAAATTAGAGACGAAAAATATAACAAACAATATAAGAAAATGAGCAGGAATGAACACCAAGGTCAGAAAAAGAGCAGGAATGAACACCAAGGTCAGAAAAAGAGCAGGAATGAACACCAAGGTCAGAAAAAGAGCAGGAATGAACACCAAGGTCAGAAAAAGAGCAGGAATGAACACCAAGGTCAGAAAAAGAGCAGGAATGAACACCAAGGTCAGAAAAAGAGCAGGAATGAACGCCAAGGTCAGAAAAAGAGCAGGAATGAACACCAAGGTCAGAAAAAGAGCAGGAATGAACACCAAGGTCAGAAAAAGAGCAGGAATGAACACCAAGGTCAGAAAAAGATACAAACACTGATTAGAAGAGAAAATATAAACATTGTGAACAAAATATAAAACGCAGAATGTGAAATGAATAAGAAACGTTAAGTGTTTTATATTCAAGAGACAATAAACGGATCAAGGTACAAAAAGTAAAGGTAAATAGATGAAAAAAAAAATACAAAGTGAAGAAATTAGAATCTCCTCTTTGTAAATTGAGAGCAGCAGCAGGAGGGGAAGGGAGGGCATGAAATGGTCAATAATGTTCCATAAATCAGAGGAAATGTCGCAGAATCGGAGCAGCTGAGCCAATATTTGACCTCTGGTTTGCATAATTCGAAGCGCCAAATTTTTCACCAGCGTAGAGTTAAGGCAGCTCGGTGTAGGACGGGGAAATACCTCATACATTTTGACTTAGTGAGCTGCCGTCACCCACCTGGCCAGGTACGGTACACAGTCAGGTTAAATCATCAACTCATCTTTTTTTTTTTTTCAATTGGGAGGAGTATTTAATCATCATGAAAAAGACGAATAAAGCTCAAATTACACACACACACACACCGTAAATTGACTTATTCACGATATTCGGTCGCTTATGAGAGAGAGAGAGAGAGAGAGATTAATTCAGAGCGTGACGTGCACAAGTCAGTAGGATTAATAATAAACTTTTGTTGTCCGGAACTGAGAACTCTAACAAACTCTCTTTTTCTCCCTTTCCTATGACTTGAAATTACGATGGTGTCAGTGTGTGTGTGTGTGTGTGTGTGTGTGTGTGTGTGTGTGTGTTGAAGAGGAACATGAATGATAAAGTCTTCTGTACTAAATGTTATCTCCTGGAACCACCGCGTGATGCCTAGATAAGGAGTGTAAGGAGGAACTTATGTTTCTTTAGCTCTGGGTCTGGTGAAGTTATACAAACAACTGTTTATGGCAACTTGGGTCCTTTACAGACTCTCCCTGTATAATATAGTATATGTTTATGAAGGGGAAGATGCAGAGAGACATTTTTTTAGGCATGTTTGTCGGGAAGAGCCCAATGTCATGAATGGAATGCCTGTCGTCTGATATAGTGAAGAATAAATGTACAGTTTATCTGACTGCACGACGCTAGAGACGCTCTCTAATACAAGGAATACCAACAAGACCATTAATGACGACGCTACACTGAAACACAACTTTTAGGGTTGGTAGCAAAAATAATTCGAGGAAAGTAACATCTGGTGAACCGGAAAGTTTGATTAAAAATTTTTAAATATGACAGTTTTTCGCTCTAGTTTGTGTAACGTGGATTATAAAATACACAAACTTATTAAGCTGAGGCGCAACGAATATGAAACAAACACACACACACACACAGACTTAACATTTTCATGAACGTAGGCAAAAGTATTTACATTTCCAGACTTTTCTTACAAAACAATAATCTTAATCACAACATTTTAATCATTCGTCATTTTTTAAACTTAAGTTCCACCAAATGATAAGCAACACTTCCTAAAAAAAATCGTTGCTACGTATTTTTACATTTTCCGCCATAGGAGTGAGCCGAGCCAAACTAAAACACGATAATCATTACACGATACACCAGTAATCATCACAGTTCAGTAAAAGAGACACAACACTAAACTCGTTACGTGTTCCCTCGCTAACACTACTGACAACGACTGATTGAAACATATTTGTTGAAGGACGCCAGGCTGCAATGGTCGCTGCAAAATCTAAATGCGAAATACATGATCAAGGCAACAATGGTGTTTTGTCTGTCCTGTCTGACCTTTGTTGCTGAGTTTAAAGGAAATACACTCACTGACTCACACAGTTATTTTGAGAGAGAGAGAGAGAGAGAGAGGGAGAGAGTATGTGTGTTTGTGTGTGTGTCCATTCAAAACAGGTATGTTTTTAATTAGTGGGAGTGTCTGTCGTAACACTAAACAAAAGGTTCCTAGTAGTGTCTTTGTTCTTCAAATGTTATAAATAAGACGACAGCTTTTGGTGGAAACTATGCTGGTAGTATTAGTGTAAGAAGCTGACAGTCTCAAACTTCATTGTTATCTTAATAAACAAACAATGCATCAGTTTAATACAATGAAAAAATAGCTTGAAGAATGGCGCTGGTTATCATTAATTACCCTCAATATACAGCACAGTACATGGAGGTATTGTCCAATATTTCCTAACACCATCATGTTAAGACCTGAAGCAACACATCACCATTTAAAGCTAAAATCACCGAGTGTTTTATTCACAAGTCTTTTGTTTTCATTTTTAGCTTCAGCTAATTATTATTTTCTTAAAGCATCAAATCATATTTTGCACATTTTGAAACAGTTTTACAGAAAATTTTTATATTCAATTTGTCAATTTATGCACCGAGTGAGGTGAGAGAGTGGCTCTGACCTTTCAGATAATGGATTTTGAGAATGATGGACAGCGACTGTTTGGTGTCTGGAGTACACTAGAATTTTCTTTTCTTAAATTTATTCTATCTATAATACCATTGTGTGTAAATTACATTGTAATATATTCTCCACAGTTTTTATTTTTTCCTCTCCTGTGCATCTCAAATAAAATATGTTAGACGTAAAAGTGACAAATTATTACATTTTGTAATAGTCAATGTGTTGTGTAGAAACAAGAGCCCCGACAAATACTCTGTGTTGCTCCTTTGATGAAAAACTTGCATGTCTGTTTTGCTTTTTGTTTACGCCAGAGTTTAACGACCTGGTTCCTGCAAATAGTATCATAAACTTTTTCAAATTTTCGCATCCACTCCAAATGTTGATGGTAAAAATATGTAGATGGAACACGGCAGGTGGGAGCTTCATGTCGACAAACATTTGAATACAATACAACAATTCAAAATGGCAATATAAATATATAACTGACAGCAAATTCGTTCAATTGTGTGTATATATATACAGTATATATATATATATATATACAGTATATATATATATATATATATATATATATATATATATATATATATATATATATATATATATATATATATATATATATATATATATATATACAAGTAAATCACTGTAGGTGCGCGTGATCCAAGTATATGCTGATAACCACAAGGAAACAAATAAACAAGAAGTTCGATAGAGTCCCTCATGAGAGATTGATAAGGAAGGTAGAAGCACATGGAATAGGTGGATCAGTATTAAAATGGATTAGGTCATGGTTAACTGGTAGGAAACAAAGAGTCAGCATAAATGGATTAAAGTCAGACTGGGGTGCGGTCAAAAGCGGAGTTCCCCAGGGATCTGTATTAGGCCCTCTGCTGTTTGTTTTATTCATTAATGATCTTGATTTAGGCATAACTAGTAGGATTAGTAAATTTGCAGATGATACCAAAATGGGGAGAGTGATAAATTCAGACAGTGACTTTGAACACCTTCAAAGAGATCTAGATACCTTACATGAGTGGTCAGTAGACTGGCAAATGAATTTTAATACTGATAAATGCAAGGTACTACAGATAGGGAAGACGAATATAAACGTTAAGTATAAACTAGGTAACACGGAAATAGAAAACTCCTGCCAGAAAAGATCTAGGTGTATTTGTTAGCAACGACTTGAAACCCAGAAAACATCGGCTAGCGTTCGCAACAAGGCAAACAGGATTCTTGGTTCATATCTAGGTCTGTGAGTAACAGAACTGTTGACGTTATCTTGAAACTTTACCTAGCATTAGTGAGGCCACACATGGATTATGCGGTTCAGTCAGGTTCCTGAAGAGAATGGACATAGATTCTTTGGAGAGAGTACAAAGAAGAATGACAAAATGATCCATAATATTAGAAACCCATATGAAGAAAGACTGAAAGCTTAGGCTTACATTCATTAGAGAGGCGCGTAGAGTTAGGAGATATGATGAGGTGTACAAGTGGGTAAGTGGGATTAACAAGGTAAAATGGAAGATGTTCTGAAGTTCAGTAATAACGAAATAATTCAGGAACAAAATGGCTTTTAAATTAGATAAATTCCGATTCAGAAGGATATAGGCAAGCACTGGTTTGGTAATAGAGTTGTGGATATGTGGAATAGGCTACCGAGTGCTATAGTAGATCGGGAGATTTAAGACGAAGCTGGATAGGCACATGGAAGTGCTGGGATGGTGTGAAAGGATCTGCCCTGTATGGGCCAGTCGGCCTCCTGCAGTATCCCACTTTCTTATAAGTGTTCTTATGTTCACAGCTTTCGTGTAATTCACATCTTCAGGGATCTGTATCACCCCTGAAGATGTGAATTACACGAAAGCGCATGGGAACTTCTGTAAGTTGTATATATATATATATATATATATATATATATATATATATATATATATATATATAAATATATATATATATATATATATATATATATATATAAATATATATATATATAAATATATATATATATATATATATATATATATATATATATATATATATATATAAACGTGTGACACAGTAAACGAGGGTGAGGGAGGTGTAAACTGGTGCTTTTGGTGACGTACAGTTGGGTCGTTACAGCCTCCAGTATTCAGGCTTAGCAATTTCATGCTGTCATGTTGAAAATCCCGATAAGTTAAATTTAATATAATTTGCGTTTCCCAAATATGATTTTTCCAAAATCAAAATGTAGCGAATTTCCCAAACCTACTACATCAGAAAACTTATTTTGAACATATATATATATATGCAAATAAATCACTGTAGGTGCACGTGATCCAGGTATATGCTGATAACCACAAGGAAAAAGAAAACACGAAGTTCCCAAGCGCTTTCGTGTAATTCACATCTTCAGGGGTGAGTACAGACTGTAGGAATTAAAATCAATAAACCTTAGTGATGGTCAGCTCAAAAGTGATAATATGTTACATAAATTTATTTGTCAGTGGCCCAAGGTTAAAAATGCTTTGAAAATCTTTGATCTAGATGTATGATAGTTATTTTGTGGGTCCCTTATTTTTGACCTGACCTGACTAGTCACGTCACCCCCCCTTCTCTTAAGCTCCTCTACGTGTGTGTTGGTGTGGGGATTAGTGGATGACATCATTATGACCTGACCTCATGTTTTTAAGGTCACCCTGTATATTTAAGCCTCTCGCTGTCCATGTAATCCAGTTGCCTCTGAAGATGTCTTGAATAAAGACGAAAGCTAAGGTTGGTTGGCCTGTGCATGGCAGCTCCTGTCGAGAGTTACTACCGCTCTCTATCATCCATGAATCTATCTAGCCTCCTTTTGAAACTTTCCAGAGTTCCCGCACTTACTACAAAGTTGCTAAGCTTGTTCCACTCGTCCACCACCCTATTTGTGAACCAGTTCCTTCCTATCTCCCTCCTAAACCTAAACTTATCTAACTTGAATCCGTTGCTCCGAGTCCTATCCTGCTCGGATATTATAAGAACTTTATCTATATCCCTTTATATATATCTTCGCTAGTTTATACAATGGTGAACTATGTTAATATGCCCTTCATTGTGAACCAATAAGCATTATTAAATTTAATTAATTTCAAAGTAATTATTGTAGGTGTTACATTCAATGTCACCCGGTGGTGGTGATGTGTGGCCGTGGTGTTGTTATGATCAATACTTTGGGGAGAATGACAGACTTCGTCACACACACTACGTGTAAACTACTTGTGAATCTGTGTTATGATTCTGTCCTCTAAAACCTGGTATTGATCACGGCTATTGACTTCATCCTTGTTTCACTTTAATTGTTTTGGTTCAGACAATAAATCCATTAAGAACGGCTGTTGGTTTCATTAATTAGAGAAGGTCAGGTTATCTCACCTGGCGGGGAATTCCTTCATCTGTTCTCTATAAATTGATGAAAGTCATTTATCACTCCTAATTTCCCCAGAGACCAACAACCTGCAGAAAAGGAATATAATTATAGCTTTTGTTTTTTCATTATTATTATATTAAGTTGTCGCTTTTTTTTAATCTAAATACGGAAAAAGAGTGTACTTAAAATATATTGTTTTAATTTGAGCTGTCTCCCCCCCCCCCACCACACACACATACACCAGGTATCATCATCATACAGAAACAAAATATGTATATAACTCGGTATGACAACTGCTTAATCTCGGGTTGAGAAAACGTTAACTGTGATTGTTATTGGAAATTCGATTGTAAGCTAGACAGCATAACCTTATGTGATTAGAACATTCAATTTCAATTGTTTATTCCTTGATAGAGGAAGCGGGATCCTAGTGCTGTCACTAGGTACCCCTGTACAATGACACCAGAATCATCTGGCAAGTGTGAAAAGTATATACAGTATAAATATTATAAAGAGGCTTACTAAAGCCTAAGGAAGGAAGGATATTCCTTTAACACATAATCAATATTATTTACAAAATATCTGGCCAGTATTGGGAGGATCATCGTGTCTCCGTCAGGGGGTCGTGGAGTGGTGGTCCAGCAGGCGTCACGGAAGCGTTGTGTGGGGACATCTTAGGAGGTAGTGAATAAGGGTGCGGCTGTCGGGTCTTCTGCATAACACACATTTAACCTATAACAAACATTGCCAAATTGTAATTTAACCTACTCAAGCATCAACTTCATTTATCTGTAATTTCACAAAACCACACCGAGCTAAAATTTAACTTTTACCTGACTTAGCTTACCTAACGTAATTTAAAGTTTAACCTCAAGTAACTTCAGTTTAACTTCAACGTACCGATACTTAATTATAACTGAATCTAACTTAAATTTTAACTATTTCAACCAAACTTAAGAACTAGCCACCTTCCCTCCTTCTGTGAGCTGTGAGGTTAATAAAAGGAATATTCCCATCACAGAGCGAGGTCAGGTCAGGTCAATTCACAGTGTCTGATAAGGTCACGACAGCCGCAGCATGACTGGCATTAAAATTCTCCCTCACGTTTGTAATGTCAAGGCAATATCAGCCATTATTGATGAATTAAATTAGTGTATCGGTCTGTCTTGGGATCAGGGAGGAGAACAGACATAATAGGTCTGTCTGTCTGTAGTTATCCCAGACACTGTTGCCTACTGTCTGCAACAATGGTTAGGTTAGGTTTGGTTCCATGCATTTTGTCTGTTTGTTTTGTATTTTTATGTATTTTTTCCCACACTTTGTTGTCCATCGCTGTTGTTATTTCCCACTTCATTGAGGGTTGTCTATTCTTTGGTTGAATCCTTACACAAGATTGAGAGAGGGTTATAAGATGGTGGATTGATAAGTAATGTATTCTCCTTGCTTCTTATCTTTTAGTTGTTCACTCCTTTTATTCGTTCTCCTTGTTCCTCTCTCCTTATATTCGTTCTCTTTGTTCCTCTCTCCTTATATTCACTCTCTTTGTTCCTCTCTCCTTATATTCACTCTCTTTGTTCCTCTCTCCTTATATTCACTCTCTGTGTTCCTCTCTCCTTATATTCGTTCTCCTTGTTCCTCTATCCTTATATTCATTCTCCTTGTTCCTCTCTTCTTACATTTATTCCCCCTGCTGTCTTTCCTCTCTAAACTTACTCTCTTGGTGACAGGACGACGACCCCCACAACAACGACGGAAGAGCCTGGGTGGCGAGAGAAACAAGAAGTGTTGTTACGCCTCAATGATACGGTCATCTCGCCCTCCGCAAATAACCGCACCCCGGATACCATTTGGCTCTTCTTCAACCGCATCCCGCGTACTGGAGGGCAGACGTTGGTGTCCCTGATGAAGTCCCTGTCAGCGGACCTCGATTACCAGCACCAGGAGCACGTCTACAGGACGCCTTGGCAGAGGTGAGGGAGATACAACTGTAGCACTCCACCTCAAAAAGTACTAAACTGTACTGTATGTAAAAAGTAGATCTTAGGTGTAGATTCTCATAGATTTGTTTGGTCGAGGTTTCCTTTGCCTAGAATTGTGTTGTTGGAATATTTTTAATGATGTGTTATCTTAGATATGTTTTTACTTTCTTTCTTTGTTTCTTTTCCTCCTAATTGTTGTCCTCTTAATCTCACCTTTTTCTTTTGCCTCACCAGTCCTCACTATTGTCCTTTTCTCCACAGACTGATGAGTGAAGACGAGCAGAAGAATTTAGCTACCTGGTTTGAGTACAACTTTTGGCCCAAGAGTTATGATCGCTTCTCCCTCTACATCAACTTCACTCAACACAGGAGGTTAGTTAGCCTTGAGACCATCCCTTGAGTTAGTTCTTAATTATAAACAGTACAGAACACACACACACACACACACACACACACACACACACACACACACACACACCTGGTTTACTGTGGAATTGTAGACGTTTCCATGTTTATAATGTGTTCCTTGTGTGAGCATAGTTAATTCTCGTACCTCCCACCACAGCCAGTATGTGACCCTCCGACCAGCTTACATCACAGTGGTGAGGGACCCGGTGGAGAAGTATATCTCTTACTTCCGGTTCAAGCGTGTGGACCATGAGAGGGTGAAGCTGGAGATGGCGGTCAAGGAGAAGCAGAGACCAGGGAGTGGTGAGTGGCGTGGAGGGAGGAAGTGGAAAGGGAGATATATGGAAGGGAAGGTGGTAAGTGGAAGGGTAAAGGAAGAGGATAAGTGGACGGGTAAAGGAAGGGAAGAGGGTAAGTGGAAGGGTAAAGAAAGGGAAGAGGGTAAGTGGAAGGGTAAATGAAGGGAAAAGGGTAAGTGGACGGGAAGAGAAAGGTGGAATACCCAAGAAATACTTGACTAAAATTGATATGTATGAAAGGAACTTACCCAAATATCATCTCAGATTTAACTGGGTAATAGCCACAGTCCTTTATATTATGAGTAATTTACTGCCTTAACAATCTCCTAAACATTTATTATCAACTATTATTCTCTCTTATTTTAATAGTTATTGTAACAGATGTATTATTATTATTATTATTATGTTCAATACTGATTATGAGGGACTGTGTGGTAGGTCGGACGTGGTATTGGAAGAAATTGGAGGAGTGTGTGTCAGGGGACGACCCGGAGTGTGACTTTAGCCCAGGCAGTCGCAGCTTTTCCTCTGCTGTCCCATTCTTCTGCGGCCAATACGAACAGTGCCTGTGAGTTCTCGCCCATATGGATTTTCTTGTTATATAACTTCTTTTTCAGTTCATTGTTCATTTTGTCTCTATAAAGTAATTTTAGGATCCATGTTTACTCCTATAAAGTGACTAGTAATTTTTTTGTTTATTAAGTTTCTGGTAGAGTATGTATGTTTTTTAACCACTCTTCTCAGTTTCTTTATGGTTCAAGCCTCATTATAGGCCTCCCTGGACATGCTGATGAAGGATCTGGGGTCAAAAGTTGGAATTGGGGTAATTACTTGTCATAACGGCTCTTGGAGAAGATGCATAAACACTACAATGCGACTTACACCAAACCTGTATTTATTTCTGTGTAATCTTTGTTTCCTCTTTTATAACATGGAGGTGATCCCACACATGTCCTGTTTGTGTCCTCCCTGGTATAGGAAGCTGGGTGACCCATGGGCGCTGCAGAAGGCGAAGTACCAGGCGGAGTACGATTACTCAGTAGTGGGCCTGGCGGAGGAGTGGAACACGACCTTGGCTGTCCTGGAGGAGTACCTACCCATGTTCTTCCAGGGCGCCCGTCAGCGTTACTGGAGCCAGGGTAAGATGATATTGTCTTTAGGGTAAGTGGTAGGGTTGACACTGTTATAGTGACGTGTGTAGTGCTTTAGGTAAGTTGCAAATGCTGGAGGTAAAGTGGTAATGTTGAGTTAAGCATTAGTGCTGTATTAAAATAGTTTTGCTGTATGTAAGTGGGTAGTGGTATAAAGTGGGAGAACTGCTAAAGTGGTAGTGTTTTATTATTATTGGCAATACTGTAGTTGAAATGGCAGTATTGTAGGACAGATAGTAATATTACAAGGCAAGTGGTAGTGTTGCAAGTCAATTGGTAGTCTTTCGGGGCTAGTGGCAGTGTTGCAATGCAAGCATTAGTGTTGTAGATAAAGTGGCAATGTTGTAGGGCAATTGATTTTGCTGCTAGGCAAGTTGCAATGTTGTATCACTACATTCACAACAAATAACACTAAATATTGTCCATTAACATTATCACTTCATCTATAGCACTGCCACCAGTGCTACAACACCACCGCATCACCCGTAGAGCAGCAGTACTGTACTGTAGGGAGGTGAGCAACTCTTCTCTCCTCTCCATCAGAGTTCGAAGCAGAGCGGCAGGTGAACAAGAACCCAAAGAAGTACTCGGAGGTGCCAGAGAAGATCATCAAACTGCTGAAGGAGAGGATGGGTCCAGAGTATGAGCTCTACGAGTTCCTGCGTCAACGTCTTCACCTGCAGTATAAGCACATTGCCAGCAGGCTGGCTGCCCCAACCACCGCCTTCACCACCACATCTAATGTTCCCCGTTTTGCCATCTGGGACAGAATGGATATTGAATTCAGTAATTAGGAGGTCTGACCGCCTTCACATCAGTACGATTCTACAAATATTTGTTTATTTGTGTTATTATTTCTACTACTAATAAAAGGACGTGTCTGATGGTCTGTCTGTCTGTCTGTTCCAGTCGTAGCTTCAAAATGGAAGTGGTTAGACACCTGAAACTTTACACACATATTACATGGGTCCCAAGGTTGTGTATGCATCTTGGTATTATTAATAACCATGTGTCTGCTCCCCATATACACCCACCCTTCCCTTTTATACACACTATCCCACCTATATAAAGCAACACTCTCTCACTCCCATCCTCCCCTAGACAAAACTAAAATAATTGCTATACAATATCTTACAACCAATATAAAGAAAGTAAAGTTGTCCCCCCGTCTATTATTTCCGTTTTCTTTAATGGAAACAGGACGCGGATGTAAATAAACAGTTCATGAATGACTTTGAATAAGGTTAAAGGTGTTATTATAGTATTGAAGAGATCAACCGAATATTACTTTAATTATATGGCTAATAATAACAATAGTACAGAACATTTGCGCGGGAACATCAGAGAAGAAAAGTGACTTGGAATTGTTTGATAAGATAAAATACGCGAGATTCGGTTGATAATACTAATGATAATAATACGTGTTATTATTATTATTAAGAGACGTCTGCCACCACGAAGTTGTACATGTTAAATACCACACACTCGGTGTGGTTGCACATGTTAATACCACACACTCGGTGTGGTTGCACATGTTAAATACCACACACTACATGTGGTAGCACATGTTAAATACCACACACTACATGTTAAAGGCAGGTTCAGTTGTGTGTGTGTGTGTCAGGACCAAGCTGCTGCAGATATATTAGTTCGTTGCACAATAATGCCAGTGGTATAATTCCCTGATCAGTCTGCCAGGCACTAAATGACGATACATTATTCTTAATAAAGTCCAGAACCTTGATGTTTGTGCACCAAATTATCCTCGTGAGCAGAAATATAAATGGTACATTGTATACATTCTGCGTTGTTTATGTCTTGTTTCAGTGAATATTGTTCTATTCTCTTAAGTTTTATCCACATGCAGTACTTAGAAAAGGTGAAGGAAAAGAATACATTACAGGACACTATTAAGATAAGTACAGAAGGATTGATTAGTACAGTACATTATATGAACGCCCAGGTAAGCTGAACTAAAATACGAAAAGTGTACCACATCCAGGTAGGAATTTAAATGATTTTATCACTGATGTACAGTTGCCTGCACTTATACCTACGTGGTTCAGTGGCTGAATTCTGGGTTGTAGGTTGAGATTACATTGTTTTTCAAGTTGGGATGTTAATGTATTATTGCTTGGGGCTGTACTGCGCATGTTTCTTTCCCAACAACCTTAATGGGATGAATATACAGTATCTTCCTTTATTTACAGCACAAGCCAAGTAGAATGAGTATTTCTCCCGGCTTTTTTCTCTGGTTTCACTTAACTTTTCCACCCAGCTTGATTGCAGTTGTCAACTATCACAAAGTTTAAAGTTTATCTCCACAATCGTAGTAGGAAGTGTTAGCAAGCTGTATGTGTATGTGTGTGTGTGTGTGTGTGTGTGTGTGTGTGTGTGTGTGTGTGTGTGTGGTGTGTGTGTGTGTGTGTGTGGTGTGTGTGTGTGTGTGTGTGTGTGTGTGTGTGTGTGTGATTCTTATCAGAACATTCAAACATGTAATGTATTTCGGCCTTATCTACCCTGAATTATATATATTTTCAAGACTGAAAGCTGAAACTTAGTCTCCTTTTATTACTGCTTTCTACTTTTTGTGGACATCATGAAGATTAAGTCTACTTGCCCGCTGCTTTTGATGTTTTCTTAACTTATATTTATCTACCACCTAAGTCCCTTATTTATGTTATTTCATGTACTGTACAACATGGTATTGCCTCTTCTTTTATTTAAGGAACATCATTGTTCGTCAATAAATAAATATATAAATGTATAAGCAGACAATCATGTATATTTATCAATGGCTGCTAAGAATGAAAATGTATATGGCTTATGACAGGAGTCTACGCTAAAGACAAGCTCAGTCTCCAGACAACAACACGTTTTCTATGATAAACTTTATGGTTAAATTAAATCGAGAGATGGCGCAGCAGTCAGGGGCTAAACGTTAATTGAATGTAGTACAAGTTTCTCGATATATTCCTTCCTTGTTATAACACACCATTGTGACGTCACCATCAAGCCATTTGCCTGAGTGAGCCGTGAGGGAAGGACGTCTGATGACGAGCTGTTATGTGGTGACCAAATGTTTAGTATTTTTATATTAAGTTATTTAAACACAAGCTTATGTTGCTACTGTCCTCTGTGGTGAGTAAATTGTTGGTATTTTTATTTTCATAATTAAGTGACGTGATGTTAGAGAGTTGGTTAACCACCATGGCCCATGGTAGTTGTCAACCCAACAAGTAGTTATTGAGAGTTTTATTCCGCCATCAAGCGGAAATTTAGGTGAAGATGTTTTATGAAAAGTTAGTTTCAAAGATAAACTCCGTCATTTTATATATTATGCTGCCTTGGTATTGTTGTAGTTTACATTGGTGTTTGTAGTAAGAAATAATTCGTTACCGTCGACGATTTGGTGAATTTAAAAAAAAATAATAGGGTTAATATTCGTTTTTATCCAAATAGGTATTTCAGATTTTGGTTAATATATAGGACTAACCCGCCAGGGCTGCATAGCGCCGATGAGGCCGTATCATCTCACGTCCAGAAAATTCATCAAATTTCACCATATTATAGTAAATTCTTTCTGTTTAATATACCGGGGAAGTTAGGTAAAGGTTGGTAGGTTTGTTTGATTTGGTTGGTTGGTTAGGTCTGTTCTTCTTAACCACAAATATTAAGTAGCGTTTATTTTAAAAATATTTATTTTTAACATTTTCACAAACTACAGCAGTGTCCACTATAATACCCTAACCTAACCTAACCAAAATACACCAGAAAAATATATTATACCAATTGGGAAAATTGGGATAAAACGAATTTAACCATTAATAGTGAGCTGAGTGAAGGTTTATACCAGAAATAATTAATGGAATTGAACCAAAATTTCTGGAGATAATATTTATATGATACCGAACACGAAAATGGAAGTGAGAATGCACATAACTAATTAGAACCTGACCTGACCTAACCTACCTTTCAAACCTGTGCATTGTCGTTTAAATTTACGTTAATACTGCAGCAGGCGGGTAACACCAGAAGGAGTTGTTCGGTTTTGTTTTTCCTTAGAAGATCTTTGAATGATAGTAAGTAATAAAACCATACAAGAACTTTTTATGGTGCTACCTAAACCTAACCTGACCTAATATAACCCAACCAAACCCGACCTAATCCAACCTAACCCAACATGACCTATTCTAACCCTACCTAACCTAGCCTAAACATCTTGTAACCTTCACGCTATAGTAGCACCCTTTTTATTTTAATTATAAGTACATTGTTTATATTTTTTAGTTTTTCTCTACAATAATAAATCACCTGTAGTGTGCAGGGCATGAAGGGTGAGGGAAATTGCAGGGTAAAAGAGTGATAACTGATCATTTAACACTACAATGATGTCTGTACATGCTTTGTACGTGAAGAAATTAATTATTTACTGTAAATAAGCCACAGAAAAATCTGCTTTTGGGTGCCTGTTGTCATCTGCTCCTTGTTTCAGTGCAGCACCCGATCTGCTCTTTACTTTGCTTTTATCCTCTTCGCCACTGATTGGCTCGTTAGCTGCTTGGACGGTCGGTCACGTCTCTGTTATGCACTGTTGGCTAGTACTGGGCATGCACTTGCTCCCGAATATATCGGAACCTGCTCCAGTGATGGTCAAGTCTGGTCTTGAATGATCTCAAACTCGGTGCCGCCACAACGCTCTGGCAGATTGCTCCAAGAGTTCACAATTCTCACTCCCCAAAAAGTTCGCCCTCACAGTTTTCTGGCTTCTTCAGCCTTGAGCTGTGACCCCTTGTGGGGTGGATGTTTGCCAGCTCCAGGTATGTACAGTTGACTGAGTAGGTCGCCCCTTGCCCGTCTGTAGTATAAGAACATAAGAACATAAGAAAATAAGGAGTCTGCAATAGGCCGGTTGGCTTGTGCATGGCAGCTCCTGTCGAGAGTTACTACCACTCTCTATCATCCATGAATCTATCTAGCCTCCTTTTGAAACTTTCCAGAGTTCCCGCACTTACTACAAAGCTGCTAAGCTTGTTCCACTCGTCCACCCCCCTATTTGTGAACCAGTTTCTTCCTATCTCCCACCTAAACTTATCCAACTTGAATCCGTTGCTCCGAGTCCTACCCTGTTCGGATATTATTAGAACTTTATCTATGTCCCCTTTATTGATTCCTTTCACCCACTTAAATACTTCTTTCATATCTCCCCGCACTCTTCATCTTTCTAGGGAATGCAAGTTAAGTTTCTTTAACCTATCCTGATATGGAAGGTTTCTAAGTCCCGGAATCATTTTTGTCATTCTTCGCTGCACCGACTCTAGTGAATTTATATCCATTCTATAATAGGGGCACCAGAACTGAACCGCATAATCGAGGTGCGGCCTGACTAGCGCAAGGTATAGTTGCAATAAGATCTCTGCACTCTTGTTACTTACACTTCTAGATATAAAACCCAATACTCTGTTTGCCTTATTTCGAACATTAACGCACTGTTTTCTAGGCCGTAGGTCCGGGCTTACAAGTACCCCTAGGTCTCTCACAAGTCGACTTCTCTAGGTTGATGTTGTTAAGGCTGTATACATTATAAGTATTTGTTCTTCCAATATTAAGTACGCTGCACTTGCTGCTGTTGAATTTCATTTGCCATTTTTCAGACCACCCCTGCAGTTTATTTAGATCCTCCTGTAATGCATTTGCATCCTGCCCTGAATTAATTTGCCGCCCTATTTTGGTGTCATCCGCAAACTTGCTTATGTCACTGCTGATCCCAGTATCTAGATCGTTTATGTAGATTATGAACAAGAGTGGGCCTAGTACTGACCCCTGGGGAACCCCACTGGTTACACGGCCCCACTCAGATTTAACACCATCTACGCTGACCCTCTGCGTTCTATCGGTGAGCCATGATTTTATCCAATTTAAAACTTTCCCCTCGATACCATGAGCCTTAATTTTTTTCAGAAGCCTCTGATGCGGTACTCTGTCAAATGCTTTGCTAAAGTCTAAATAAATAACATCGTAATTTTCGTCATTATCTACTACCTCGAAGACTTTCCTAAAAAACGTTAGCAGATTTGTTAGACAAGATTTTCCCTTTGTAAACCCATGTTGAGAGTCGTAGATTAATTTGCTTTTCTCTAGATGCGATCGGATGCTATCTGCTATAATTGATTCAAGAAATTTCCCTATTACTGACGTCAAACTGATCGGCCGGTAATTTGACGCTGATGCTCTGTCTCCCTTTTTGAATATGGGTACTACATTTGCCTGTTTCCACAAGTCTAGGTAGTTGCAGGCATTCTAATCTCTCTGGGTAACTGAGGTTCCATAGAGTAGGCACCAGTCTGGTGGCCCTCCTTTATACATTTTCAATCAATTGACAGTCTCGAGCATACCTCCAGACGGGGAAGCACCTCGCTCTTGAAGATCGTGACAAGCGATGGACCATCCAGATATCTAAATGACCTACTTATTAGACACTAGTTTTGTTGCCTGTTTCACCTTCTTTTCACAATGGCCCGAGAACTTAAGTCCATTGTCGACATACACACCCAGGTCCTTTTCACATTCGGTCTCAATTAATGCAGTCTCTACAGTTCGAGCATACTCTCAGGTCCACAAAAAATGCACACTTACGCCAATGCCGCTTTAAGAAAGTTGCTTTCATTAGTACCACATATTAAAATAAGTACTTTCGGTTTGATATGCCAGAGGGTCCGGATAGAAAGTTCTTAAAAAAAAAAGTAAGATGTTTCTTAATGGCCTACACACAAGTCAGCTGCTGGACTATCTACAAATTTTTTTTGCATCATTGCTCCTCTTTTTCAACATTTTCCCATGTTGCTAACACTACATATACTGTGACTCAGCTTGTGATGATATAAAATTGGTCAGCCAAAGTCCAGTTTTGGTTTCATCAGTACCTTGTTCTGTGTACTGCCTTATAAGGATCCCACACCCTGCCCTGCCACAACTGAACCATAACAATATACATACAATGTGTTTATTTTATGTAAATTACTACTCCCAGGGTGGATCCTTACAACTTTTCCAAACAGCTGTACACTAGTTTGTTAGATTATATTTTTAGATTATGTTAATTAATCCTTTCGTGTATCCTCTCCTACCTTGCCTCGCCTCCAGAAGGTCCTTTCATTTTATAAGCCAACATTTATATCTTGTAAAAGTTTGCCCCCACTATTCTCTCTCATTAATCGAATTGTTGCAACTGTGTTAATATCATTGACCCCGTGTGAAATGTTCTGTAACCCTAGCTCCATTTTTATCATCTCAATCATTGCATTCTTTTGACTAACCAAAATTATTCTCATTGCTTCGTTTTGCAGGATATCAAGCTTCAGCAGCATTCCTTCATCAATACAAGAGAGGACAGGTGCTGCCACGGGCGGCCGCAGGATTTTTCCAAGGGGAATGCGAGAAAGCAAGACAAGACCTGATATATCAGTTTATTCAAAACAGGTACATACACTTGTATACATCCATATAAAATTATGATAAAGTATTATAGTTACTTTCCAGTAATGTATAATCAGCAATATTTCTTATCAGTGTTATTAACAAGTTATTAATCACTGAAATTATCATAGGGTTGACCATAAGCATTAAAAACTAAAGAAAATAATTAATTTTAAACCATTAATCATAAAAATATACTGATGACTGTCTGTCACAATGGTGACTTGCTCAGAACATTAGCAGCATAATTTCAGTGGTTAAATAAATCCTTCAGGCTATGCTCATCAACTCCTAAATGATCAATCACATCTTCAATGAAGGCTTTCTTTTTATCCAATAACTTCTGGCGATGCACACTGAACATGTACAATTCAGACAGGCATTCAGTTGATACTGTTTATCGAAGCCATGTGTTGACACGTTACTGCCAAGCTTCAGCCTACCAATTTAGATTAATTTGAGGTGTACGAAATTATAAACATGGCCATTGAACAAATCAAGGAAATGCATAGTGATATGAAAGATTACTTTAGTATGTGGTTGACCAAGGCCTCCCAGCTTGTTGAGAAGGTCTTGATGAAGAGTAGTTTTGCTGTGATATATATTATACCTTGAGGGTCTTGACGGAGAGTAGTTTTGCTGTGATATATATTATACCTTGAGGGTCTTAGCTCTGCACGTTTAAAGATCCGTGGAAATTTAACCAACCAACACTTGACTAAATTGTTGTAAATTAGGTTCAATAGTTTTGGTTGGGTTGGTATACTTTGTCTGTTTTCAAGAGCTACTTGGTACCACAGCTCTCATCAGGGAAAAGGCCTATGATGATGACTATCAATTACCAATTACTGTGATGTTTTGACTTTCACTTTCTTCACAGTATCAACTTCATATGAATCACCAGACAACAGAGAGCAGCAGTGACCCTTGTACTGCTGTCACAATCACCACTCAGCGTCCTGAAGAGAATGTGGTGCTGGGAGACCCAACAAGAACCTTTTGATATCTTGATTATAATTTGTTCAAATGGCTTTTAGAAAATGTTCAAATGATTTTTAGAATATTTTAATTACTTTTGCATTGCTAATTACTCGCCACTTATGGGTTTTCGAGGTCATTTCTTGGTGCTTGTGTATTATTCTGCATGTACTTAAATAGTTAGGCACATTAAATTTTAGTTCAGAGAGAAACAGTATTTTTGGCCAAAAATCCTTTAAGGCATAAGACTTACAATTTTTGTCATTTTCGGCCAAAAATGGATTTTGTTCAAAATTTCAGTATAGGTACTCCTGAATGTGCTGCTTAAGGATCTGTTAACCAAAATTTGATATCTTGATTATATCTTGTTCAAATGGCTTTTAGAAAATGTTCAAATGATTTTTAGAATATTTTAATTACTTTTGCAATGCTAATACTCGCCACTTATGGGTTTTCGAGGTCATTTGTTGGTGCTTGTGTATTATTCTGGATGTACTTAAATAGTTAGGCACATTAAATTTTAGTTCAGAGAGAAACAGTATTTTTGGCCAAAAATCCTTTAAGGCAATAGACTTACAATTTTTGTCATTTTCGGCCAAAAATGGATTTTGTTCAAAATTTCAGTATAGGTACTCCTGAATGTGCTGCTTAAGGATCTGTTAACCAAAATTTGATATCTTGATTATATCTTGTTCAAATGGCTTTTAGAAAATGTTTAAATGATTTTTAGAATATTTTAATTACTTTTGCAATGCTAATTACTCGCCACTTATGGGTTTTCGAGGTCATTTGTTGGTGCTTGTGTATTATTCTGGATGTACTTAAATAGTTAGGCACATTAAATTTTAGTTCAGAGAGAAAAAGTATTTTTGGCCAAAAATCCTTTAAGGCCAAATAATTGCATAAGTGGAGCCAATGAGCATATAAATTACTGTATGAATAGCATGGTACACTAAATATATAGATATGCTGGTTCTGGAAAACTGAGCCTGATACAGCTATACGAATGTCATAATTGAGTTCAGCACATACAATTACACGAAGCTCCTCGGCGTCACCATAGACAACAAACTAAATTGGAAACCACACGTCAGTGAAGTTATCAAATCCTCCAGTTTCCGTCTCCACCTCCTCCGCCGACTCAAGTCCCTCGGAGTTCCTGCACACGAGCTCCTCAGTGTTTACACAACATTCATACTTCCCAAGCTTACCTATGCCTCCCCCACCTGGTCTTCCTCCCTAAATGCCACACAACGTAAACGCCTAGAAAAAGTGCAAAAGAGGGCATGCAAGATTATTCTCTCCCCTACCTTCTCCACATATCAAGAAGCGCTCAACACACTGACCCTTTCGACTCTCACTGACCATCACCTCATCTGCAAATTTGGTAAGAAGCTTCTACATCATCCCCGACACCGGCTCCTACTACCACCTGAGATCCCTTGTCCGAGAATTGCTGTTCGACACCACAACCGCACCCAGCCCATACGTGCACGAACTAATCGCTATAAGAAGAGCCCAGTCCCAACCATTGTAAAAATTATCAATAACTTGTAATAAGTCAGTGTATTCACTCCCAGTAAACACTGCTCCTTACACTGTCACTATGTTGAAATGAACTGTAGTTTGAGCTTTTCCCCATCTAGTTATTATATGTCTTATTTGTGTCACTTATGTTACTTGTATATTATTTGTAATTCGTAACCCATTCCCCAAATATGTAACTGTATATTTTCAGCCTTCTGGCTGCCAAGCTCTTTCAATAAACCGTTAATTATTATTATTATTATTTATTAGACTCCGACTGTTTTGATCCAGAACCATGAGAATTTTTTTTTTATGTTGACCAGTGTTATCGACTTTTTGGGAAATATTACCTAATTTTCCGAAGTAGATTATCATAGAAAACGGGAAATTTGTATCATAGAAAATGGGAAATATCTACTTTCCGGGAAAGTTGGTTATCTACTTTCCCGAAAAGTAGATTATCTACTTTTCGGGAAAGTAGATTACTGATTTTTAGGGGAAGTAGATTATCGACTTTTTGAGAAATATTACCTAATTTTCCGAAGTAGATTATCATAGAAAACGGGAAATTTGTATCATAGAAAATGGGAAATATCTACTTTCCGGGAAAGTTGGTTATCTACTTTCCCGAAAAGTAGATTATTTATCTACTTTTCGGTAGATTATTGACTTTTTGGGGAAGTAGATTATCGACTTTTTGGGAAATATTACCTAATTTTCCGAAGTAGATTATCAAAGAAAACGGGAAATTTGTATCATAGAAAATGGGAAATATCTACTTTCCGGGAAAGTTGGTTATCTACTTTCCCGAAAAGTAGATTATTTATCTACTTTTCGGGAAAGTAGATTATTGACTTTTTGGGGAAGTAGATTATCGAATTTTTGGGAAATATTACCTAATTTTCCGAAGTAGATTATCATAGAAAACGGGAAATTTGTATCATAGAAAATGGGAAATATCTACTTTCCTGGAAAGTTGGTTATCTACTTTCCCGAAAAGTAGATAAATAATCTACTTTTCGGGAAAGTAGATTATTGACTTTTTGGGGAAGTAGATTATCGACTTTTTGGGAAATATTACCTAATTTTCCGAAGTAGATTATCATAGAAAACGGGAAATTTGAATCATAGAAAATGGGAAATATCTACTTTCCGGGAAAGTTGGTTATCTACTTTCCCGAAAAGTAGATTATTTATCTACTTTTCGGGAAAGTAGATTATTGACTTTTTGGGGAAGTAGATTATCGACTTTTTGGGAAATATTACCTAATTTTCCGTAGTAGATTATCATAGAAAACGGGAAATTTGTATCATAGAAAATGGGAAATATCTACTTTCCGGGAAAGTTGGTTATCTACTTTCCCGAAAAGTAGATTATCTACTTTCCGGGAAAGTAGATTACTGATTTTTAGGGGAAGTAGATTATCGACTTTTTGGGAAATATTACCTAATTTTCCGAAGTAGATTATCATAGAAAACGGGAAATTTGTATAATAGAAAATGGGAAATATCTACTTTCCGGGAAAGTTGGTTATCTACTTTCCCGAAAAGTAGATTATTTATCTACTTTTCGGGAAAGTAGATTATTGACTTTTTGGGGAAGTAGATTATCGACTTTTTGGGAAATATTACCTAATTTTCCAAAGTAGATTATCATAGAAAACGGGAAATTTGTATCATAGAAAATGGGAAATATCTACTTTCCGGGAAAGTTGGTTATCTACTTTTCCGAAAAGTAGATTATCTACTTTTCGAGAAAGTAGATTATCGACTTTTCGGGGAAGTAGATTATCGACTTTTTGGTAAATATTACCTAATTTTCCAAAGTAGATTATCATAGAAAACGGGAAATTTGCATTACAGAAAATGGGAAATATCTACTTTCCGGGAAAGTTGGTTATCTACTTTCCCGAAAAGTAGATTATCTACTTTTCGAGAAAGTAGATTATTGACTTTTCAGGGAAGTAGATAATCGACTTTTTCGGAAATATTACCTAATTTTCCAAAGTAGATTATCATAGAAAACGGGAAATTTGTATTACAGAAAATGGGAAATATCTACTTTCTGGGAAAGTTGGTTATCTACATATCATAGAAAACGGGAAATTTGTATCATAGAAAATGGGAAATATCTACTTTCCGGGAAAGTTGGTTATCTACTTTTCCGAAAAGTAGATTATCTACTTTTCGGGAAAGTAGATTATCGACTTTTCAGGGAAGTAGATTATCGACTTTTTGGTAAATATTACCTAATTTTCCAAAGTAGATTATCATAGAAAACGGGAAATTTGCATTACAGAAAATGGGAAATATCTACTTTCCGGGAAAGTTGGTTATCTACTTTTCCGAAAAGTAGATTATCTACTTTTCGGGAAAGTAGATTATCGACTTTTCAGGGAAGTAGATTATCGACTTTTTGGAAATATTACCTAATTTTCCAAAGATTATCATAGAAAATGGGAAATTTGTATCATAGAAAATGGGAAATATCTACTTTCCGGGAAAGTTGGTTATCTACTTTTCCGAAAAGTAGATTATCTACTTTTCGGGAAAGTAGATTATCGACTTTTCAGGGAAGTAGATTATCGACTTTTTGGTAAATATTACCTAATTTTCCAAAGTAGATTATCAAAGAAAACGGGAAATTTGTATCATAGAAAATGGGAAATATCTACTTTCCGGGAAAGTTGGTTATCTACTTTTCCGAAAAGTAGATTATCTACTTTTCGGGAAAGTAGATTATCGACTTTTCAGGGAAGTAGATTATCGACTTTTTGGTTAATATTACCTAATTTTCCAAAGTAGATTATCATAGAAAACGGGAAATTTGCATTACAGAAAATGGGAAATATCTACTTTCCGGGAAAGTTGGTTATCTACTTTCCCGAAAAGTAGATTATCTACTTTTCGAGAAAGTAGATTATTGACTTTTCAGGGAAGTAGATAATCGACTTTTTCGGAAATATTACCTAATTTTCCAAATTAGATTATCATAGAAAACGGGAAATTTGTATCATAGAAAATGGGAAATATCTACTTTCCGGGAAAGTTGGTTATCTACTTTTCCGAAATGTAGATTATCTACTTTTCGGGAAAGTAGATTATCGACTTTTCAGGGAAGTAGATTATCGACTTTTTGGTAAATATTACCTTATTTTCCAAAGTAGATTATCATAGAAAACGGGAAATTTGCATTACAGAAATTGGGAAATATCTACTTTCCGGGAAAGTTGGTTATCTACTTTCCCGAAAAGTAGATTATCTACTTTTCGAGAAAGTAGATTATTGACTTTTCAGGGAAATAGATAATCGACTTTTTCGGAAATATTACCTAATTTTCCAAAGTAGATTATCATAGAAAACGGGAAATTTGTATCATAGAAAATGGGAAATATCTACTTTCCGGGAAAGTTGGTTATCTACTTTTCTGAAAAGTGGATTATCTACTTTTCGGGAAAGTAGATAATCGACTTTTCAGGGAAGTAGATTATCGACTTTTTGGTAAATATTACCTAATTTTCCAAAGTAGATTATCATAGAAAACGGGAAATTTGTTTTACAGAAAATGGGAAATATCTACTTTCCGGGAAAGTTGGTTATCTACTTTTCCGAAAAGTAGATTATCTACTTTTCGAGAAAGTAGATTATCGACTTATCGGGGAAGTAGATTATCGACTTTTTGGAAAATATTACCTAATTTTCCAAAGTAGATTTTCATAGAAAACGGGAAATTTGTATCATAGAAAATGGGAAATATCTACTTTCCGGGAAAGTTGGTTATCTACTTTTCCGAAAAGTAGATTATCTACTTTTCGGGAAAGTAGATTATCGACTTTTCTGGGAAGTAGATTATCGACTTTTTGGTAAATATTACCTAATTTTCCAAAGTAGATTATCATAGAAAACGGGAAATTTGCATTACAGAAAATGGGAAATTTCTACTTTCCGGGAAAGTTGGTTATCTACTTTCCCGAAAAGTAGATTATCTACTTTTCGAGAAAGTAGATTATTGACTTTTCAGGGAAGTAGATAATCGACTTTTTCGGAAATATTACCTAATTTTCCAAAGTAGATTATCATAGAAAACGGGAAATTTGTATCATAGAAAATGGGAAATATCTACTTTCCTGGAAAGTTGGTTATCTACTTTTCCGAAAAGTAGATTATCTACTTTTCGGGAAAGTAGATTATCGACTTTTCAGGGAAGTAGATTATCGACTTTTTGGTAAATATTACCTAATTTTCCAAAGTAGATTATCATAGAAAACGGGAAATTTGTATTACAGAAAATGGGAAATATCTACTTTCCGGGAAAGTTGGTTATCTACTTTTCCGAAAAGTAGATT
>NW_024725449.1:0-6227 GCF_018991925.1 Homarus americanus | reverse complement strand
GGAGTATAACAAAGGCCCCTTATCGAGTATAACAAAGGCCCCTGGTCGAGTATAACAAAGTCCTATTATCGAGTATAACAAAAACCCCTGATCGAGTATAACAAAGGCCCCTCATTGAGTATAACAAAGTTCGCTGATCGAGTACATCAAAGTCACCTGATCGGGTATAACAAAATCCCCTGATCGAGTATAACAAAGCCTCCTGATCGAGAATAGCAAATCCCATGATGGAGTATAAAAAAGTCCCCTTGTCGAGTATAACTAAGTCCCATGATGGAGTATAGCAAAGGCCCCTTATCGAGTATAACAAAGGCCCCTGGTCGAGTATAACAAAGTCCTATTATCGAGTATAACAAAAACCCCTGATCGAGTATAACAAAGGCCCCTTATTGAGTATAACAAAGTCCGCTGATCGAGTACAACAAAATCCCCTGATCGAGTATAACAAAGCTTCCTGATCGAGTATAACAAAGGCCCCTAATGGAGTATAACAAAGGCCTCTGATCGAGTATAACAAAGTCCCCTGATCGAGTATAAGAAAGGCCCCTTATCGAGTATAACAAAGGCCCCTTATCGAGTATAACAAAGGCCCCTGGTCGAGTATAACAAAGTCCCCTGATCGAGTATAAAAAAGCCCCCTGGTCAAGTATAACAAAGTCCCCTGGTCAAGTAAAACAAAGCCCCATGATCGAGTATAACAAAGGCCCCTTATCGAGCATAACAAAGTCCCCTGATCGAGTATAAGAAAGGCCCCTGACCGAATATAACAAATTCCCTCTTCGAGAATATACAAAGTCCCCTGATGGAGTATATCAAAGCCTCCTAATCGAGTATAACAAAGACCCCTGATCGAGTATAACAAAGTCCCCTAATCGAGAATAACAAATTCCCCTGATCTAGAATATCAAAGTCCCCTGATTGAGTATAACATGTCCCCTTATCGAGTATAATAAAGCCCCTGATCAAGTATAACATAGTCCTATTATCGAGTATAACAAAAACCCCTGATCGAGTATAACAAAGGCCCCTCATTGAGTATAACAAAGTCCGCTGATCGAGTACATCAAAGTCCCCTGATCGAGTATAACAAAGCTTCCTGATCGAGTATAACAAAGGCCCCTAATGGAGTATAACAAAGGCCTCTGATCGAGTATAACAAAGTCCCCTAGTCGAGTATAACAAAGTCCCCTGGTCGAGTATAACAAAGAACCCTGATCGAGTATAACAAAGCCCCCTCATCAAGTTTAACAAAACCCCCACATCGAGTATAAAAAAGCCCCGTGGTCGAGTATAACAAAGTCCCCTGATCGAGAATAACAAAGTCACCTCATCGAGCATAACTAAGCCCCCTGATCGAGTATAAGAAATGACCCTGATCGAAAATTAGAAAATCCCTATTCGAGTATATACAAAGTCCCCTGATCGAGTATAACAAAGCCCCCTGATTGAGTATAACATAGTCCCCTGATCAAGTATAACAAAGTCCCCTGATCGAGTATAACAAAGGCCCCTAATGGAATATAACAAAGTCCCCTTATCGAGTATAATAAAGATCCTGATCGAGAATAACAAACTCCCCTGATCTATTATAACAAAGTCCCCTGATCGAGTATAACAAAGCCCCCACATCGAGTTTAACAAAACACCCTGATCGAGTATAAAAAAGCCCCCTGGTCGAGTATAACAAAGTCCCCTGATCGAGAATAACAAAGTCTCCTCATCGAGCATAACTAAGCCCCCTGATCGAGTATAAGAAAGGACCCTGATCGAAAATTAGAAAATCCCTATTCGAGTATATACAAAGTCCCCTCATTGAGTATAACATAGTCCCCTGATCAAGTATAGCAAAGTCCCCTAATCGAGTATAACAAAGGCCCCTAATGGAATATAAAAAAGGCCCCTGATCGAGTATAACAAAGTCCCAAAATAGAGTATAACAAAGTCCCCTGATCGAGTATAACAAAGTCCCCTGATCGAATATAACAAAGTCCCCTTATCGAGTATATTAAATAACCTGATCGAGAATAACAGAGTCCCCTGATCTAGTATAACAAAGTCCCCTGATCGAGTATAACAAAGCCCCCAGATCGAGTTTAACAAAACACCCTGATCGAGTACAAAAAAGCCCCCTGGTAGAGTATAACAAAGGCCCCTGGTCGAGTATAACAAAGTCCCCTGATCGAGAATAACAAAGTCCCCTCATCGAACATAACAAAGCCCCCTCATCGAGTATAAGAATGGCCCCTGCCCGAATTTAACAAAGTCCCAATTCGAGTATATTCAATGTCCCCTAATCGAGTATAACAAAGCACCCTGATCGAGTATAACAAAGTCCCCTGATCGAGTATAACAAAGACCTCTGATCCAGTATAACAAAGGCACCTAATGGAGTATAACAGAGGCCCCTGATCGAGTATAACAAAGGCCCCTGGTCGTGTATAACAAAGTTCCCAGATCGAGTATAAATAATGGAGTATAACAGAGGCCCCTCATCGAGTATAACAAAGGCCCCTGGTCGTGTATAACAAAGTTCCCAGATCGAGTATAAATAAGGCCCCTGATCGAGTATAACAAAGTCCCCTGGTCGAGTATAACAAAGTCCCCTGGTCGAGTATAACAAAGCCCCGATATCGAGTTTCACAAAACCCCCTGATCGAGTATAAAAAAGCCCCCTGGTCGAGTATAACAAAGTCCCCTGATCGAGAATAACAAAGTCGCCTCATCGAGCATAACTAAGCCCCCAATTCGAGTATAAGAAAGGACCCTGATCGAAAATTAGAAAATCCCTATTCGAGTATATACAAAGTCCCCTGATCGAGTATAACAAAGCCCCATGATCGAGTATAACAAAGTCCCCTGATCGAGTATAACAAAGTCCCCTGATCAAGTATAACAAAGGCCCCTATTGGAGTATAACAAAGGCCCCTGATCGAGTATAACAAAGGCCCCTGGTCGAGTATAACAAAGTCCCTTGATCGAGTATAACAAAGTCTCCTGATCGAGTAAAACAAAGTCCCCTGATCGAGTATAACAAAGTCCCCTGATCGAGAATAACAAAGTCCCCTCATCGAGCATAACAAAGCTCCTTGATCGAGTCTAAGAAAGGCCCCTGATTGAGTATAACATAGTCCCCTGGTCGAGTATAACAAAGTCCCTTTATCGAGTATAACAAAGGCCCCTCATCGAGTATAACAAATGCCCCTGGTCAAGTATAACAAATTCCCCTGATCGAGTATAACAAATTCCCCTGATCGAGTAAAAAAAAATTTCCCTGATCGAGTATAACAAAGGCCTCTGATCGCGTATAACAAAGTCCCCTGGTCGAGAATAACAAAGTCGCCTGATCGAGTATAACAAAGCCCTTTGATCGAGTATAACAAAGCCCCATGATCGAGTATAAAAAAGCCCCATGGTCAGGTATAACAAAGTCCCCTGGTCGAGTATAACAAACTCCCATTGTCTAGTTTAACAAACTCCCATTATCTAGTATAACAAAGTTCCCTGATCGATTATAACAAAGCCCTCTGAACGAGTAAACAAAGTTCCCTGATCGAGTATAACAAAACCCTCTGATCGAGTATAACAAAGTCCCCTGGTCGAGAATAACAAAGTTTACTGATCGAGTATAACAAAGCCCTCTGATCGAGTATAAGAAAGCCCCATGATCGAGTATAAAAAAGCCTCCTGGTCAAGTATAACAAAGTCCCCTGGTCGAGTATAACAAACTCCCATTATCTAGTATAACAAAGTTCCCTAATCGAGTATAAAAAAGGCCCTTGGTTGAGTATAACAAAGTCCCCTGATCAAGTATAACAAAGTCCCCTTATCGAGTATAACAAAGTCCCCCAATCGAGTATAACAAAGCCCCCTCATTGAGTATAAAAAAGTCCCCTGGTCGAGTATAACAAAGTCCCCTGGTCGAGTATAACAAAGTCCCATGATCGAATATAACAAAGCCCCCTAATCGAGTATAGCAAAGCTCATGATCATGTATATAAAAGTCCCCTTATCGAGTATAACAAAGTCCCCTTACCGAGTATTTTCAAGCCCCCAGATCGAGTATAACAAAGTCCCCTAATTCAGTATAACAAAGGCCCCTAATGGAGTATAACAATGGCCCCTGATCGAGTATAACGAAGTCCCAAGATCGAGTAAAACAAAGTCCCCTGATCGAGTATAACAAAGTCCCCTGATCGTGTATAACAAAGTCCCCTTATCGAGTATAATACAGCCCCTAATCGAGCATAACAAAGTCACCTGATCCAGTATAACAAAGTCCCCTGATCGAGTATATCAAAGTCCCCTGGTCGAGTATAACAAAGTTCCCTGATCGAGTATAAAAAAGCCCCCTGATCGAGTATAACAAAGTCCCCTGGTCGAGTATAACAAAGCCCCCATGTCGAGTTTAACAAAACCCCCTGATCGAGTATAAAAAAGCCCCCTAGTCGATCATAACAAAGTCCCCTGGTCGGGTTTAACAAAGTCCCCTGTCGAATATGACAAAGTCTCATGATCGAATATAACAAAGCCCCCTGATCGAGTATAGCAATGCTCATGATCATGTATAAAAAAGTCCCCTTATCAAGTATTTTAAAGCCCCCAGATCGAGTATAACAAAGTCCTCTGATCCAGTATAACAAAGGCCCCTAATGGAGTATAACAAAGGCCCCTAATGGAGTATAACAAAGGCCCCTGATCGAGTATAACAAAGTCCCAAGATCGAGTATAACAAAGTCCCCTGATCGAGTATAACAAAGTCCCCTGATGGAGTATAACAAAGTCCCTTGATCGAGTATAACAAAATCCCCTGATCGAGTATAACACAGTCCCCTGATCGAGTATAACAAAGTCCCCTGATCGAGTATCACAAAGTCCCCTTATGGAGTATAACAAAGTCCCCTCGTCGAGTATAACAAAGTCCCCTGGTCGAGTATAACAAAGTCCCCTGATCGAGTATAACAAAGTCCTCTGATCGAGTAGAACAAAGCCCCCTCATCGAGTATAAAAAAAAACCCTGGTCGAGTATAACAAAGTCCCCTGGACGAGTATAACAAAGTCCCATGATCGAATATAACAAAGCCCCCTGATCGAGTCTAGCAAAGCCCATGATCATGTATAAAAAAGTCCCCTAATCGAGTATAACAAAGTCCGCTTATCGAGTATAATAAAGCCCCCAGATAGAGTATAACAAAGTACCCTGATCCAGTATAACAAAGGCCCCTAATGGAGTATAACAAAGGCCCCTGAACGAGTATAACGAAGTCCCAAGATCGAGTATAAGAAAGTCCCCTGATCGAGTATAACAAAGTCCCCTGATCGTGTATAACAAAGTCCCCTTATCGAGTATAATAAAGCCCCTAATCGAGTATAACAAAGTCCCCTGATCTAGTATAATAAAGTCCCCTGATCGAAAATATCAAAGTCCCCTGGTCGAGTATAACAAAGATCCCTGATCGAGTATAAAAAAGCCCCCTGATCGAGTATAACAAAGCCCCCTGGTCGAGTATAACAAAGTCCCCTGGTCGAGTATAACAAAGTCCCCTGTTCGAGTATAACAAAGCCCCCATATCGAGTTTAACAAAAACCCCCGCTTCGAGTAGAAAAAAGCCCCCTGGTCGATCATAACAAAGTTCCCTGGTCGGGTATAACAAAGTCCCCTGTCGAGAATAACAAAGCCCCATGATCGAGTATAACAAAGTCCCCTGATCGAGTATAAGAAAGTCCCCTAATCCAGTATAACAAAGGCCACTAATGGAGTATAACAAAGGCCCCTTATCGAGTATAACAAAGGCCCCTGGTCGAGTATAATAAAGTCCCTTGATCGAGTATAACAAAGACCCCTGATCCAGTATAACAAAGTCCCCTGATCGTGTATAACAAAGTCCCCTTATCGAGTATAATAAAGCCCCTAATAGAGTATAACAAAGTCCCCTGATCGAGTATAACAAAGTCCCCTGATCGAGTATAACAAATTCCCCTGATCGAGTATAACAAAGTCCCCTGATCGATTATAACAAAGTCATCTCATCGAGCATAACAAAGCCCCCTGATCGAGTATAAGAAAGGCCCCTGATCGAATATAACAAAATCCCTATTCGAGTATATACAAAGTCCCCTGATCGAGTATAACAAAGCTCCCTGATTGAGTATAACATAGTCCCCTGATCGAGTATAACAAAGTCCCCTGATCGAGTATAATAAAGGCCCCTAATGGAATATAACAAAGG
>NW_024725448.1:0-12037 GCF_018991925.1 Homarus americanus | reverse complement strand
CACAATTCATAGCTCTCATGTTGTCACTGATCTTATGTCTGACCACAGCCCAATCCAAGCTAGTATACATGTAGCCAATGACACCCCCACTGGTGGTAAACTCAACAGACGTAGAATCACAGTCAAGCAAGAACATGAACGCCAGTTCATAGACTTCATCCATGACTGGTGCAAGGACTACAAGCCTGACAATTACCAAAGTTTCCATGACGATCTGATAGATAGGACTTATGTATACTGTTACGAACCCCTCCACCCAGCACTACGAACCACGCCATCTATTGTCCTGATCTACCTACCCAGCACCACGAGCAACGCCATCTAGGGACGAGACACGAGTATGACTCGTCTTAGTTAACACTCCGGGGTTTCCCTTCTCCATATCCTGGTTGTTGCGTCACTTCCTCCAAGTCTTCTTTGTGAGCTCCAATTCGAGGAGAGAGCACTTGGCTCTGGGAAGTGACCACAGGATCATCTATCCTCTAAACCTATGGTGCAGTGACTACCTACCGTCTTCTACAATACTCAGCCTTACTCGTCAGCCATCTCAGCTCCTCACTTAAGTATTTGTATCTTGTATTGCCTCCCCCACGTCCACTTGCTTCAAGATTGTTTTATGTTTTATTAATATGTATATACTGTTAATGTTTAGGTTAAGTTTGGTTAAGGGTAATTTATAAGCTGAATATTTTGTTAAGGGATTTATGGTACTCTATTATACACAACGAAAACTCGCATCCTTTGTCTACCCTTTTATAGTCCGATTGTCTTTGTTTTTTGTTTTTTTGTTACCTGTTGGGATCTGGGTAGACTTTTAACTATATTCTAAATCCCCAACTCGTAACAAATGGCGACCGTGACAGGATACGACCTTAAGTACCATATTCCTTCCTCCCTTGTTACTCAGCGTTAATTATTCCTCCCAGTCACTTTTGTTCACAATTGCTTTACGGTGGTTTAAAGTTTCCTTCATATGTGTGTTCATATATTGGTATTATCGTACAGTAAGAGTGACAGCCGTAGGATATTAGGTTCCAAGTGTCATAAGGCTTACCTGTTATTACACGTGGCAGTCGTGTAGTAATTCTTATCGAGTGTAGGGAAGAATCCGGATCTGTTTAATGCCGTACCCTCACTCCAGAGTAGGCTGTTCCATAGTCACTAGTTTAGGGTGAAGTGATATCTTGGGATGCCCCGCTCTACCAGGACCCCATAATTATAAAGCCTCAATTATTGGTCTTCTCATTATCTCATTCAGGGTCAATCATACCATTTATCGGGGTTGTTAGTCCGGATCTTTATATCAACGCCGTAATACGCCCTTCCTCTTTAAAGTATCTCAGGGTTGTTAATCCGGATCTTTATATTAACGCCGTAATACGCCCTTCCTCTTTAAAGTATCTCGGGGTTGTTAATCCGGATCTTTATATAAAATGCCGTAATACGCCCTTCCTCTTTCAAGTATCTCAGGGTTGTTAATCCGGATCTTTATATTAATGCCGTAATACGCCCTTCCCCTTTCCAGTCTCTTATCCTTATCTAAGGATCTTCTCAGAAGAACAATAATCATAAGTGTAATTTCCCTAGGTATAACTTGGTTAGTTTCCGGGACTTTCTGGTTATCCACTGCCGTGATATTTTCTAGGGTAATCCACTTATCTTATATTTTGATCATTAATTTATTTATCCTATTTTTCTTAACAATGGCCACCTCAGGTTTTGATCTCCAGGATTTTATTGAAAATCCTTCCGTAGCTAAATTACGTGTTAATATCCTGAAGAAAGAATGGAAAAAAATAGCCAAATATTACAATATCCCATTTTCACAGCAACTGACTAAGGAAATGTTAAAAAATCATGTGATTGAAGTGTTGGTTCAACAAGAAGTTTTAAAAGAATCCGCTGTTGACAGATTAACGCCCATGTCCAAGAAACTTCAACCACTATCCACCACCCCTCCTCACTCAGAAGTTGCCTCAGGTCTGGCTAGCCCTCAAGAAGAAACACAACGAATAGACGCGTTAGAACTAGAACGAGCTAGGCTCGAGTTCCAAATCAAAATGAAAGAACTCGAGTTGGAACATGAGTTGGAACAGGCCAAGTTGGAGCAGGAGGAAAAGTTGGAACAGGCCAAGTTGGAACAGGCCAAGTTGGAGCAGCAGGCCAAGTTGGAGCATGAAGAAAAGTTGGAACAGGCCAAGTTGGAGCAGGCCAAGTTGCAGCATGAAGAAAAGTTGGAACAGGCCAAGTTGGAGCAAAAGTTGGAGCATGAGGGAAGGTTAGAACAGGCCAAGTTGGAGCATGAGGAAATGATGGAACGGGCCAAGTTGGAGCAGGAGGTAAGAGAGATAGAAGTCACCTTAACATCGGAGTTTAAATCAAAAGAAGTGGCATTAAGAGAGAAACTAGCTGCTTTTAACCCTGCTACTGCTTCTTCCCTTGTTCCCGGGTTTGATGAATCCGATATGGACGGGTCATTTAGGACTTTTGAGAAAATAGCCGGGAAGAAGGAGTGGCCAAAGGACCAGTGGGTGTCAGTGTTAGTTCCTAAATTATATGGTAAGGCTCGTAGAGTTTATAACTGTTTAGACCAGACTGATGACTATGATAACGTAAAAAAGAATATCCTCACCTCTTATGCTATCACGCCAGATGGATACCGGCAGAAGTTTTCTCGTAAACTAACCAACCATTTTCCCCACACCTTGTTGGAGTTTGCTCAAGAAAAAGCTTAGGTTTTTTAAGGCGGTTAGAGGCCACAGAGACTCTTACATTTCAGGATTTGTTAAATTTTGGTAGTCCTGGAGGAGTGGAAGAGCAAGATACCACTTCACATCTTTTGAAGCATGTGGAGGAGCGTGGAGAGGTTAATTTAGGGCGTGCTGCTGAGCTGGCTGATGCGTACGCTTTGTTGGTGGAATCACTGGGCAGTAGAGAACGTGGTACTTCCCGACATGTTAGGTCCTCCTCTGATGATAACCTGGGGAACGTGAGTGGTAGGTCGAAAGGTCCCACACCTACTCCCCCCGATGCAACCAAGCTTACTTGTTCTTACTGTAAAAACCCAGGCCATACGATCCAGACTTGTAAACACCCAAAGTGTCGAATTGCTAAAAGTAGTTCCCTGGATCCCAAATCCAAACCAATAGCAAACACCAATGTGGAAAGGCCCCATCAGGATCTCTTCTCTTCATTCACCTATGAGGGAAAAATTTCAATCATGGAGGGGTCTCGTTCTTTCCCTATTCGTATACTACGTGATACGGGCGCAGCACAATCTATCCTCCTGTTTAACGTCATTCCTGATATATCTACCGCATTTACTAATGAGAGTGTTCTAATTTCAGATCTCTCGTCCCATTCTTCCTATCCTTTAGCTAAAGTGCACCTCCAATGTCCCTTGATTACTGGGGAAGTGCAAATAGCCATTAGGAAAGACCCAATGCCTGTGTGCGGCATTCATTTATTATTGGGTAATGACTTGGTAGGAGATCTAGTGGTTCCTAACATAAAGACAGTCGACTCTCCCTTACCTGTCAACTCCACCACTGACCTTAAAGAAACTATTCCTCATCTTTTCCCATCTTGTGCTGTCACCCGGTCACAGAGTGTGCGAAATGGGCCCTCTTCATCTAAAACCACCTCTAATATCTTCCTACCCACAGAAGATCTGTACAATAAGACCATTAGTAAGGATGAGCTCGTTAAAGCCCAACAATCTGATCCATCTTTGAATAAACTTCATCATGCAGCAGTTGAGGGTAAAGATTTTAACACCCTTCCGTGTTTTTATTATCATGAAGGGGTTTTGATGAGGGCCTATAGGCCCCCTGAGCTTGCCCATCTAGACACGTGGTCTGAAATACATCAAGTGGTAATTCCCTCCTCAGTCAGACCAGCATTAATTGCCCTTGCCCATGATGGTATTTCAGGACATTTGGGAATCCTGAAAACATATAAAAAGCTCCTCCAACACTATTATTGGCCTGGACTTAGGAAGGATGTGTCAAAGTACCTAAAATCTTGTCATATTTGTCAAATGGTAGGAAAACCAAATGAAAGTATACCAGCAGCTCCCATTAAGCCCATCCCAGTATTTTCTACACCATTTGAAAAGATTGTTGTGGATTGTGTGGGCCCATTACCAAAGACTAAGAAGGGAAATCAATTCCTGCTCACAGTTATGGATACCAGTACACGTTATCCTGAGGCTTTTCCCCTTAAAAGCATCACTTCAAAAAACGTAATCAAACATCTTTTGCACCTTTTCACTTCAGTGGGCATTCCTAAAGAGATCCAATCCGATCAGGGCACCAATTTTACGAGCAATCTTTTCAAACAGGTGATGAAAGACCTCAGTGTGGACCATTGTACATCTTCGGCTTACCACCCACAATCCCAAGGTTGCTTGGAACGGTTCCATCAAACTTTCAAATCAATGATCCAAAAATACTGTATAGAACACCAAAAGGAATGGGATGAAAGCATAGACTTGTTACTCTTTGCCATCAGGGAATGTCCCCAGGAGTCATTGGGTTTCTCCCCGTTCGAGTTACTATATGGGAGACAAATTAGGGGACCCCTTAAAATAGTAAAGGAGCAGTGGTTTGACACTCCATCTATTAAGCCCGCAACAGTTCCCAATACATTGACACTTTAAGGGACAAATTAACTGAAGTCCGAACCATTGCTCAGTCAAACTTAAAAAAAGTCCAAGAAAAAATGGTGAAGTCCCAACCTAAATTAGTTAAAAGATCATTTTCTCCAGGTGACAAAGTGTTACTCTTTCTACCCATTCCAGGCTCTCCCCTTAAAAGCAAGTTTACTGGTCCCTATATAGTTGCTAATAAACTATCTCCTCTCAACTATATAGTCCATACTCCTGATCGCAGAAAAGATTCACAACTTGTTCACATTAATCTCATGAAACTTTACCATTCCAGGCAGTCAGAGGAAGACATCCCAGAGGCTATAAGGCAACCTGTATTGCATACGGTTTTGTCAGGGCCGGAGCCGGAGACAGATGACATGGACCTATTGGAGAATTTAGACTTCCCTCTACCTAAAGAAAACCCTGCTAACAGTCACATAAACAACAAATTGGATGAGTATTTTTCTGTTCTGAATCCATCTCAAGCAAAAGATCTCACTAAGTTATTATCAACATTTCCTATAGTCACGTCAGACCTCCCAGGGTTTTGCAATATACTTAAACATGATATTAAGCTAATCTCAGATGATGTACAACCCATTAGGCAATCAGCCTATCGACTAAATCCACAAAAAAAAGAGATTATGAAAAAGGAGGTAGATTTTTTGTTAAAACATAACTTAGCTGAGCCTAGTACCTCCCCCTGGGCTTCACCTTGCCTTCTCATTCCAAAACCCGATGGCACTTTTCGTTTCTGTACCGATTATCGTAAAGTGAACCAGGTCACTGTCTCAGACTCCTACCCTTTACCTTTGATTGAAGATATAATAGACAGCATAGGCTGTGCCAAATTTATCAGTACGGTGGACTTATTGAAAGGATATTACCAAGTGGGACTCACGGATAGGGCAAAAATAATCTCGGCATTTATAACTCCATTTGGTCTTTTTCAATATTTGGTTATGGCGTTTGGCTTTTCTAATGCTCCGGCCACATTCCAGAGGGCCATCAACTACCTTATTCAGGACCTAGGTGGGACGTTCGCCTACCTGGATGACCTGGTGGTGGTGTCGGACAGCTGGGACGAACATCTGGTGCGTTTGGAGATACTGTTTGCACGACTGCAAGAGACTGGATTCACCATAAACCTGGCTAAATCTGCTTTTGGCCGGGCATCAGTGACTTACCTGGGACATATCGTTGGGCATGGTATGGTGAGACCCAAGGACGCAAACGTTAGAGCCATCTTGTCCTTCCCCACTCCAAGGACGAGGAAGGAACTCATGCGCTTCCTGGGGATGTGCGGCTACTACCGTCGGTTCTGCAGTAACTTCTCCAGCGTGGCCGGACCCCTCACAGACCTTACCAGTTCTGCGGTCCCTTACATCTGGAACCAGAGGTGCGACCAGTCTTTCCACCGCCTCAAAGCCTTCCTTGCCTCCAAGCCTGTAGTCCACCCCCCTGACTACACCTCGCCCTTCCATCTGCAAATCGACGCTAGTGGTGTCGGAGTGGGGCTGTGCTCCTACAACCCGACCCAACCACTGATGTGCTTCACCCTGTGGCATATTACTCCGCCAAGTTGAAAAAACATCAGACCAACTACTCGACCATAGAGAAGGAGGCCCTGGCTCTGGTGTTGGCAATTAAGAAGTTTGAATGTTACCTCCAGTCTTGCCCACAAACAACCCTAGTCTTCACCGACCATAACCTACTCATGTTCATCCAAACCAACAAGACCTCCAACCAGCGAATCCTTCGCTGGGCTCTCCTCACCCAGCCCTATAATCTACAAGTCCGGCACATAAAGGGGGTGGACAACCTGATTGCAGACTCCTTATCCCGAGCTCCAGTGGAAAAGCAGCAGCTACTCTCCAGACGCACCAGGTGATCACCTCCTTCGCGCCCGCGCTACGGAGGTCTTTGGAGGGGGGTGTGTTACGAACCCCTCCACCCAGCACTACGAACCACGCCATCTATTGTCCTGATCTACCTACCCAGCACCACGAGCAACGCCATCTAGGGACGAGACACGAGTATGACTCGTCTTAGTTAACACTCCGGGGTTTCCCTTCTCCATATCCTGGTTGTTGCGTCACTTCCTCCAAGTCTTCTTTGTGAGCTCCAATTCGAGGAGAGAGGACTTGGCTCTGGGAAGTGACCACAGGATCATCTATCCTCTAAACCTACGGCAGTGACTACCTACCGTCTTCTACAATACTCAGCCTTACTCGTCAGCCATCTCAGCTCCTCACTTAAGTACTTGTATCTTGTATTGCCTCCCCCACGTCCACTTGCTTCAAAATTGTTTATGTTGTATTAATATGTATATACTGTTAATGTTTAGGTTAAGTTTGGTTAAGGGTAATTTATAAGCTGAATATTTTGTTAAGGGATTTATGGTACTTTATTATACACAACAAAAACTCGCATCCTTTGTCTACCCTTTTATAGTCCGATTGTCTTTGTTTTGTTTTTTGTTGTTACCTGTTGGGATCTGGGTAGACGTATAACTATATTCTAAATCCCCAACTCGTAACAATATATATATGTATATGTATATAAATATGTATATGTATATATATATGCATATATATATATATGTATATATATATATATATATATATATATATATATATATATATATATATATATATATATATATATATATATATATATATATATATATATATATATATATATCTTGATAAAATCACACGGGAAAATGGAAACAACGGAGTACCTTAGCTTTCGTCTTTATTCAAGACATCTTCAGAGGCAACTGGATTACATGGACAGAGAGAGGCTTAAATATACAGGGTGACCTAAAAACATGAGGTCAGGTCAAAATGATGACATCCACTAATCCCCACACCAACACACACGTAGAGGAGCTTAAGAGAAGGGTGGTGACGTGACTAGCCAAGTCAGGTCAGAAAAAAGGGATCCACAAAATAACTATCATACATCTAGATCAAAGGTTTTCAAAGCATTTTTAACCTTGGGCCACTGACAAATAAATTTATGTAACATATTATCAGTTTTGAACTGACCATCACTTAGGTTTATTGATTTTAATTCCTTAATCAAACTAGCTTCAACCAGAAGTCTTTCTGTGACACAAGATGATTTGAATACTTCTAAGCTTTTTTTCCCAAGCAATGGGGTGATTATTATTCCTAACATGAACGAACAAGGCACTGCCGTGGGGGAAGAGGAGGGGAGTGTGGGGAAGGACGACCTCCTTGCCACCCTGTTAAGGCAGCTGGGGCAGTTGAGGAGTGAGGTTGACACTCTAAAGGAGGAAAATGAAGCCCTCAGGACGGAACTCCTTCAGGTAGGTGTCCTGCCTAGCAGGACACCTGCGAAGGAGGAGCAGGCGTGGAGAGTGGTTATCTCCAAGGGGACTAGGGTCAGGCTTAGGAAAGCTGACCAGGGTGTGGAGTGCAGTAACCCTTACCAGGTGCTGCAAGAAGCTGGAGAGGAAGAGAAGAGGCAGGACGGTATGGATCAAGGAGAGGAAAGGGCAGTTGTACAAACCCTGCCCACAGGTAAGGTCGTGGTAGTTGGTGACAGCCAGGTGAGGTTTATGGATAGGGCTTTTTGTGCGAGAGATAGGAAACGTAGGACTAGGGTATGTTTTCCTGGGGCTGGGATAGGACATGTAGCCGAGAGGTTAGACAGAGTTTTGTCAGGGGAGGGTACCAATCCAGTAGTGTGTCTTAGTGTGGGAGGAAACGACATAGGTAAGGTTAGGAGTGAGGAACTTTTCAAGAGGTATAGGGAGGCGCTGGGGAAGATTAGAGATAGGGGAGGGATCCCGATAGTATGTGGTGTCTTGCCTAGAAGAGGGGTTGGTCGTGAATGGCTGTCCAGGGCAATTGCTATTAATTGCCGACTGGAAAAACATTGTGCAAACAATGGTTGGGCATTCATTGATGACTGGCAACGATTTTATGGCAACGACTACCTGTACTGTCGCGACGGAGTACACTTGTCTCGTGAGGGGGTAAAGACGTTGTCTGCATCCCTGGAGCGTGAAATTGTCACTCCGAAGGGGGGGTTTCGCCAGTAGAGAGGGGTCGGGGAAAATGGGAGTAAAAAAACAAGCAGGTCCTGGGAAGTAGTGAAACAGAAGTAGATAATGCTGAAAATATAGTTAGTCATAATAACAAACATCAAAGTAATAAATGTAAAACAGATAGAAACGGAAGAAATATATTGAGTGTTTATTATACTAATAGTAGAAGCCTGTGTAACAAGATGGACCAGCTCAGGGCCATTGTTAGTAAAGAGAACATAGATATAATTGCAATAACGGAAACATGGATAAATTCAAACAGCAAGCATTTTTTAGCAGAATTTCATATTCCAGGATATAACCTATTTAAATTTGACAGAGTAGGAAGGAGAGGTGGCGGTGTAGCAGTGTATATCAGGGTGTCATTAAAAAGCTGCAATAAATCAAACATTAAAACAAATAGCGACAATGAAAGTATTTGGGTAGAGATTGGTGAGGGCAGTGAATCCGTAGTCATTGGTGTTATATATAGACCACCTAATTTGAGTAGGAACGATGGTAAATTGCTATGGGAGGAAATAAAGAAGGCATCTGATAGAAACTGTTATGTTCTGGGTAATAAGTTCAATATACAGGAGCGAACACAAACACCTGTATAGATTTTGTAGGTTCGATTTACTGGATAAGAGATATGTACACAGAGGGAAGTAGTGCTCTCCGACCTCTTTGCTTGTCAACTGCTCTATAGACGACGTATGGCAAGTGATACATTAGCAGCTTCCATACGTCGCCAGGCACATTAATTAAGCATGTGGGACATCTTAAATACATTGCCACATGCTGCTAGCTAGGCTGAATAAATATTATATATAAATGGAGCACATACATCATATACATACATAATATATAATACAGCATGCATAATGCAGAATATACATACACCTCCCTCCCCCCTATACGCTGATAGCAAAGTCTTGAGCGGACCTTTTCTTTTGGATCCGTTCTTAGCGTCGAGGGACTAGATCACTGGGAAGGGTATGGGACTCAACACTGGTGGCGGGTTCAGCGGAAGGCATTGTTACGGGGCGGAGAAAACGGCGGTTCCTCCACCACACACGACCACTGGGTAACCGCACCTGGTAGTCCCGTGACCTACCGAGACCCATGACTACGCCTACTTTGTCCCAACGTAGGGAGGTCGGGTCCTGAACACGGACTTGGGTGCCGACACTCAACCTGGGGAGAGAACGGGCGTGGTCGTTGTCAAATGTTCCCAGAAGGGGCCACCTTAAGGATGAGGTGCTTCAGGGATTTGACAGCAGCCTCAGCGTGGCCGTTGGACTGCGGGTAATGGGGCGATGACAACACATGCCGGACTCCCCATCGGTCGAGGAACCCAGCAAAGTCCCGGCTTGTGAACTGAGGCCCTCCGTCGGTTCGCAGGCGTACAGGAACGCCCACGTCACGGAAGTAGTGGCGGAACTTGCTGATGGTGGCGGCAGACGTCGTGTCATTACCGCACTTGATGACAACCGGCCAACCAGAGAGACGGTCGACGATAACAAGGAAGGACTTTCCTGACACACAGAAAAAGTCGGCCGACACAGACTCAAAGGGACGGGTGGGGTTGTCGTCACTCATGAAGGGTTCCTGCTGCTGGCTGGGTTGTAGTACGTGGCGGGGCTTACACACCTGGACAGCATTGGAGATGTCGGGGTCGATGCCAGGCCGGAACACAGTCTGTCTTGCACGCCGTTTGGTGGCCTCGGCTCCACAGTGACTGTCGTGAAGGCGAGCCAAGGGATGGAGACTTGAAGCAGCAGGGACAACTACCGAAGGAGAGGTGTCACTGGCCAGAGGTAGGGGTAGGGCGGCAGCAGGGTAGTTGCTGCTCCCTTCGTGCACCCTGTTGGCGTATTTTACCTCCAGAATCGGTGTTGGGAAGTCCTGGGAGATGATGGCCAACTCTTGGCAATGTCTGTAGGACAGCAAAGGAGTCGGGACACCGTTATGCACATCAATCCAGGCTTGACACGACCTGTTGCCAAAGGTGACTTGTGCTTGGAGTGAACCCAGGGCCGGGGTCATCTGTGAACCATCTGCCATAAAGCGGAGATCCTTGGGGGGCGGTCCTAGATCACTTGGAGAGAGCCCCAAGCATTGTAAATGCTGGGGACCGATGACTGTAGCATCAGCGCCGGTGTCAGGCAACATCTGAAGACGGGATGACACACTGCCATAGGTCATGATGACACTGATGTACTGGGGAACTTTGGTCCTGGGATGCGAGGAGTACACCCTCCTAATATGGGTCGGGCTTTGTCCAGCGTCATCGTGCCTCTGATTTGGCGACTGTGGGCGGCCCTCACTGGTGGAAGGGCGCTGCTGAAGCTTCCGCCGACGCTGTCCCTTGGGTTTGTGGGTAGGGCAACACTTGTCATAGTGGCCCAGACGACCGCACACGTTGCACTGGACGCGTTTAGCTGGGAACCGTACTGTGAGTGACCAGTGGCCCTTACGGTCACAACTGTTGCATGTAGACTCAGCAGCTGGACACGCCTGTGTTCCGTGCTGCTTACCACAGTTGTTACAAAATGAACCGGGCGTGGACGTGGTGGGCGAAGGCGTAGGAGCAGACTTCTTGTCCTTCTTGTACCGGGACACAGCGCGTACAGCTGTAGGGGGAGCTCGGATGGCAGAGGTGGCACACCTGGCAGCCTCATAGGAGCGACATATCGTCAACACATCCTTGAGAGAAGAGGGAGAGTCGAGGGAGGTGAGGCGTTGGACAAGTTCCTCGTCCTTAACACCCATCAGGATCACCTGCTTCAACTGGGTCTCCTCGCACTGCTGGTGGTGGTGGCCTAGGCATATATCTACCTCTTCCGAGGCTCTCTTAAGACATACATAAAAGGCGTCAAAAGTCTCACCCTCCATCTGTCTGCAGCTAAACAATTCCCTCCTGCGCAGAGCTTTATTCTGCTGTCCTTTGATGTGCCATTGTAGAATGTCCAGTACCTCCTCTACAGACAGCGAAGAGGTTGAGGGTACCTGCAACGTATGTTCTAAGACACGCTGAATCTCCAAGGACAGGCACATACGCAGCTGGATGAGTTGTTTAGGCTGTGACAAACTCTGGAGATCCACCATCGTAGCATAATCAGTCCACCGTCGCCGCCATTCACGAAAAGTCTGGAAAGTCACATCAGGCTTCAAGATGGGCGGTGTTTGAGCAGCTGCTTTAGGTGGGGCTGGGGGGCGTGAAGGAAGCATTGATGAGGTATCTGAACCAGTCAGTACCGAGGCAGTGTTAGAGCCAGGGGCTTGGTTAACAGTGAGGCGAGATATCAAAGCTTCAAACCGTG
>NW_024725447.1:7500-16143 GCF_018991925.1 Homarus americanus | reverse complement strand
GGCATTTGAAATTACTCTGAAATTTCTGGATATTACAATCGACCCCCCTAAAAAAAGACAGCACTGTCCTCATGTGCTGAGAAAACATGCATACGACCCCCCTAAAATTTTGTTCTAAGGACTGCACCTCACCCCTTTTGCTAAATGCAGCATTCCCGTCTTCTCTTCTCTCCTTTTCTCTCCCGCTAACACTCGACCCCCCTAAAAAAGACAGCACTGCCCTCATGTGCTGAGAGAACAACTTAGAACCCACCTTCAACTCTGTACTATTCCACTCGCAGCTAGCAACTCCATTTCTTCCTAGCCCAACTCAATCCAACCAGAACATCACGCTCCCCTTTTGCCTGGCCCTTAACTAGAGAACCAATGTCAAAAAAAATACACAGTCCAAAACAAACATACTCTCCTTTGGCCTGGCCCTTGAACTAAGAGGAACCAGTGTCAAAAAAATACTCAGTCCATCTCCAACATGCTCTCCTTTGCCTGGCCCTTGAACTAAGAGGAACCAGTGTCAAAACAATACTCAGTCCACGTCTCCGAACCTCATGCCGGCAGACCAACCCTCTGACAATGTACCAGTCCATCTTAGTGAGGCCCTGGACATTACAACCGTACTCTCAATCCCGCTCATGACAGCAACTCAATCCCACTCATGACAGCAACCACTACTCAACGCACATCTCTGACCTAACCATCTCTCCAATCCCCTCTGCCCTACTCACAACTCCTCCAACTCACCCCCTACAACCTGCCTTTTCTCATTACCATGCACCCTAAACTGTAATCGGTCGGCTTTGTCTTGTCTCTCAGCTGGAGGGCTCGATCAACCTCTCTGAACTACTTACGTACCCCTATATTTCCCACTTGGACCTCACACTTCCTTGACTGCTGGACGTGTGCCTGACATTCACCCCTTGTTTCCTCCCTGAACCGTTGAATGTGTGCCTGAGACTCCCACTTGAACCTGTTTACCTGTGCTTGATAATCCCTCTTTAGGTCTCCGAACTCCTCTCCCAGCTGTACCAAGGTCCCGCGGCCGTCTCTCTTCCTCCTCATACACATCTCTACTGTCAAGCCTAACCAACTCAGTCCGGGCACAAGGATGAGCATCAGTGCGAGTTCAATCCCTACCATTACTAACCAACACATGATAGCGTTCATTATCCCAACCACAGTACTATCAGTCACGACATTAAAAACCATGCTCTGCTACCATTTGTAACCGGTCGGAATTTGCTGGACTTTAATTTCTCACTTGACTTGGGGTTTATTAAAATTTAATAGATGGTAAAGGCAGTGGAAGCGCCCCTTTGAGAAAAATCCCGAACCAACACAAGAACACTTAAATCTACTACACAAAATGAACTGTCCGTGACCCGTGGAAGGATAGCGTCTGTGACTGGGATGAATGAGACACACTGTAAAATTTAGACACTTATATTCCCTCCAACACTACAAACACAATCAAATAATGGTACACCAATATGCGCACCTCTTAACTTAAACTTAAAACACTACTCTGGGGAATAAAAGTTATAAATGACATAGAAATTATTAGAAACACAGGCAACAATAAATTTAAAGTATCAAGAAATGTTAATTGCACATATGAACAGGCCTTAAGGGCTTTCACAAAATAATATCAGTCACTTAGGAAATGGTACTAAAAAATAAGAAATTAAATACTCTACAATGAATAGGCCTTAAGGGCTTTCAGCAAAATAATAAGAGTCACTGAGACTCGATGACAAAGATAAGAAATTAATCTTCCAGGGCTTTTTTCAGCAAAATAATATCACTCAACAAAATTATAGCACCCCAACAGGTGTACACTTCCTAACCTAACCTAACCACTGCTCTGGGGAACAAGGTTATACCTGAGATCAGAATTATGAAGAATTAGAGGCATTAAAAGAATCAAATCACAGTATCACTCTGGTTCCACTTAATGGCACAAACATTCAAAAAAACACTACTATCAAAATTATTTAAGAAATATTAAACTACACACGTCAAGATAATATCAGTCTGAGGAATGGTGTTAACTACACCCGTGATAAAGAAGATAAAATGTTCCTCTAGGTATCTCCTGGTCTGGGCTCAAATTATGGTAATATGACCATCATCTCCAGTAGCCTCAGTGTACTCCCAGTGCGTCATGAGCAGGAAGAGTGAGCCCGTGCAGACCTTGCAGTTGAGAAAACTTTGGCTTCCCGTGTGAAGTTTCACTAGCTGCTCGGGACATGTGGTGTTGTGCACCGGAGTGGTAAGAACTGATCACCCACTGCTGATGCTGGTCCCGGGTCGTTTTAGTTGTCGAGAGCACTCGTTCACTCAAGAGATCCTTTGCTACCCCGCTAAACAGTGACAGGCCTACACTGATCGGTCCAATGGCGACAATCGCCACCCTCAATCATCAACGGCAGTCAATCTCTCGCAGTCAACTCCGGTCAACTCCGTCTGAGCTGAGTTCTGACAGAGCCTGAAATGACTCTGAAAACCTGGTTGCTTTTGTCACGCCTTTCATCTAACCCTGTCTGAGATCAGGTCATTGCTATTTCGATGGACATGGAACGTCTTGTCTGTGTGCTCTCCGGGACCAGCGTTAACGGTCCTACGTGATATATTTACCGCCTAACTAATAACTCCTTGGGACACCCGTAACATTATTCAGACTGCTAAACGATCTATAATAATTTCAAATTCAATAATAGTCCCTTAACTTCATGAATCGCATCATTATTAATTCGGTAAATTACATTTAATATCATATAGGCCTAGTTCCGCAATCTCTCGCTACGAGCAGGCAGCGCTCCCTCCCCTCAGATGACCTTGAACGCTCAGTATCACTCATGGCGGGACATTTGAAATTACTCTGAAATTTCTGAATATTACATATATATATATATATATATATATATATATATATATATATATATATATATATATATATATATATATATATATATATATATATATATCTCTCCTTAGAAATTTGATGTCATTTCCCCTCACAGGTCTCTTGGTTTTTACATCATTTGGTCACGTATAATGCATAGTGCATGACAGTGTGTATTCGCTAGCTGTTGTACATGTTTTAATTTTTCATGATATTTCCTGATGAGTTTTGGATGGCGTCTTGTAAATATTTTCAATGGAGATTAGCCCACCAAAAAAATAAAAATAATAGAAAATGAACCGAAAACAAAATCAAGAGTGAGAAATGTTATTTATGTTGTGTTGTCGAAGTAAGAGAAACAATTGAGACCCTGCAATTGTGTGTAAATGAGGCAGAAAGCCAGATCAGCAACCTGGGACTTGGTCACAATTTTTGTGATGCCATATGGCAGCAGGGTCTACCATTAGACAACACATTATGCCTCCAATATCTTTCCAGGCGGTAGTACTTGCATGTTTAATGACTGTCTGTTGCCTATTTGGTTATATTGTTGGTAATACATAAAATAATAGCGCCTGACGTAATGTAGCTTCTAACATTTGTCTTTGGGTTCATTATTCCCGGTCATATACTGTATATAAGAGTAATGCATGACGTCAAATAACTCACAGCTTTTTTACTTTTTTTTACCCATGATGATACATAATATTCGTGCATGACTTCGTGCGGGTTTACAATTTTCCCTCGAGTACATATCACCCGAAGATAAGTGCGTGACGTCGAGTGGTTACACAGCCCCACTCAGATTTAACACCATCTACGCTGACCCTCTGCGTTCTATCGGTGAGCCATGATTTTATCCAATTTAGAACTTACCCCTCGATATCATGAGCCTTAATTTTTCTCAGAAGCCTCTGATGCGGTACTCTCTCAAATGCTTTGCTAATGTCTAAGTAACATCGTAATTTTCGTCATTATCTACTACCTCGAAGACTTTCCTAAATAGTTGTTACCGAAAGTTTCATATGAATGTAAGGGAATTTATTTTACCCCCAAAATAACACACAATTTATGTTATGCTGTGCCAGTCAAGAATACATTTACTTCCGTTTTTGGAGAATATTATGGTAAGTCTCGTCTGGTCTATTTTTAGCATATAACATTATTTAAATATTACGCTGCACGGTCAAGGTCTTACAAAAAGAGGGAGGGTAAACTAAGCTGTGTACAGACAACATTATTAAGTTTTTGCTGTCTGACACATAATGCTCTGTAATTCTGGACTGAAATCCGTAAGAATTCTAATATTAGGTAAAATATGAAGAAAACATGAAGAATTTTTATGACACCGGAATAGTTATCATGTACTAAAATTAATGTTTTCTGTGATCTCTTCGTGTCTATCCCATTATTGCCTGTATTACTCACTCTTTATGTTACCTTTGCCCTTTATTTAGTTTTCATTATTCTTTGACCATTTAAAACAATAATAACCCTCACTCTCAGTGTGTGTGTGAGGCAGACCTCCAGCTGTACTGTAATGTGTGGCGTCAAACTCAGGAACAAAGTAAATTACCTTGTTGTTACCCCAAAGTTATAACTTGTGACACCGGCGTATGACACACTGGTGTATGAGACAGACAAATGGATGTAAAAGGGATATACTTGTTTGTGTCATGTCTGAATTTTAGTCTTTTTACACGGTTCTGTATTTACTATGATGACACTGAATATAAACTTAGCATATGGTAGTGTACAGTACAGGCACTCGTATGTATACATCTCTGTTATATTAAGTAATTCATAGGTCAATATTTTCCTATAGTCATCTCTGCTGAGTGTAGCCTGGTTTAATTAATCTCTCAAATATATCTCGTTATTCATTTCCAATATAACTCAGGTGTTGCCGTAGATATAAGAAATAAATTATCTACTATATGATCCAATTTCTCCTATGTTAATTTTACGGTGATTGGTGATTTTACTTTTAACATATTATATTATGTCCGATTTATATATCTCACTTTTATCAGATACAAATTATATAGGCAGTAAGTACCCTTAGAGACAGGCGCAATATATGCATCCACAGCCATATAAAAAAACAACAACATTCTAATATAAACATCTCCAGGTGTTAATGTTCTTTAAACATCTAAATAAGTGACATTTCGTGTGTTTACTTACAATTAAATAACTCAATGTTTTACCTTATTAATTTATACCTGATGTTATTCGCTCTATACCGGTACTGATTCTACCATACATCAATGCTAAATTTATTTCAGTCTTATTTTATATTTTTCTGGAATAAATAATTTCTAATTTTTAATTGAGGAAGAAGTTGTGAGTATTACCTCCACGTCTTGGCCACCACATACCTCTCTCCTCCACGTCTTGGCCACCACACACCTCCCTCCTCCACGTCTTGGCCACCACATACCTCCCTCCTCCACGTCTTGGCCACCACTCACCTCCCCCCTCCACGTCTTGGCCACCACTCACCTCCCTCCTCCACGTCTTGGCCACCACACACCTCCCTCCTCCACTTCTTGGCCACCACACACCTCCCTCCTTCACGTCTTGGCCACCACACACCTCCCTCCTCCACTTCTTGGCCACCACACACCTCCCTCCTTCACGTCTTGGCCACCACACACCTCCCTCCTTCACGTCTTGGCCACCACACACCTCCCTCCTTCACGTCTTGGCCACCACTCACCCCCCACTCACTTATGAACTTTGTCGTTATCTAAAGCTCACTCCAGGAGTCTTAGCTGTAAGTCTCACAACGTATAATCTTTCATACCGAGAATAAGCCTTCAGCGTTACATGAGGAAGGTAGCTGTAGGCTTTCTTATTGACTGTTAAACATTTATTTCCTGGTAAAACCCTTTTTTTTATCTGTTTGACACATATGTTAATTTTGTTAAAACCAAGGGTTATGAATGAAATATACAAGTAATCCTTCTTGGAAATTGATTTGAATAACATTATCAAATACATAAATTATATTTCATTACGTGTACTCGCTCAAAATGCTGGATATAATGTTCGAAATAAACAAATAAGAAGATTATATAAAATGTTTTCTACATTTTCGCTAATTACCTGAATAGATAAATTATTAAAGTAAATATATCTGTCCAGGTATGTAAGAGGGACATCTGTGCGGCACAGTGCACACACAGCAGGTGTAAGAGTGTTATGTTCATACACATTAACTCAGGCGGGAAGCAGTTTACTAACAACTGCATTACCTAAATTGAGTGAGAAGCGGGGATTTGTCTTGCGTCTTAACTAAAATGATCTTTATTCCAGGACTTTTTGCTACGAAAACTAAGACCTTCCTTAATAAATATATCGATCCTACAGGGGAAGTATTGTTATTTATAGTTTGTTATGTGGAACGTTATGAGGCCCCTCTTAGTGGTGGCGACAACACAGGCCTCAGTTATCACCTTATCACCGCATTACAGTAATTGACTCCCGCATTTAAGAGATTACGTAGTTTAGTTATATCCAATATGTTTGTCAAATTAAGTGCTGGTGGTTAACGTTTGGCAAGAAGCCAAGGCATTAACTGATGGGCTGTGTACTTAGTCTTGTCTAGCGTTCTCTCACCACCAAATTTATGGGTTTGTGTCCAGACAAGCTGGCGGGACACTAATGGTTTCCTCAGCTTAAAGTATTACCTATAAAACTGTCGGAGGTGTGGGAAGGTAAGTGATGGGTCCTGACAAGGTGTGAAGTATATGTCGACTGACCGACCATTCGACACTGAGAAACAGACATAATGTCAGTTACGTAATGACCCCAGATAAGATGTGCAATGTTATTCATAAAGACAAGTATTTACAGTTACAATGTTCAGTACTGCGTTATGATGAAATATTAATGGAAACGGAAATGCTCTTAAACAACATAAACTGTCTTTATTCGCTTTATGTACCACAAATACAGTAAGTCGTTTGTCGCTGACTATCAAAATGAATCATAAAAACAACCCCAGACTCCCTCGTCTCTCAAATCATACACGGAGGGGTTTTTGTACGGGGATTAGCCCACTCGGGCACAGGTCACTGACCCACATCGGGACCTGGGGACGAAAATGTAATAATAATAATAATAATAATAATAATAATAATAATAATAATAATAATAATAATAATAATAAAGAAATACAAAGAAAAAATCAATAGTGAGAAACGCTGCACTACAGTATATGTATGTTGTGTTATCAAGTAAGAGAAACAATTTAAACCCTGCAATTGTGGGTAAATGAGGCAAAAAGTCAGATCAGCAACTTGGGACTTGGTCACAATATTCGTGATGCCATATGGCAGCAGGGTCTACCATTAGACAACACATTATGCTTTCAATATCTTCCCAGGCGGTAGTGCCTCCCTGTTTGATAGCTGCCTACTACCTACTACACTGTATATCTATTGCTCTCTTCGTATCTACTGTACTTGTCTTCTATCTGCCTCAGTCATTCAGTCATCCTATTCCATTATCTCCATATATTCAAACATCAACACAATCTCTGCTTTACTTATTCAGACATTTATCTCTCTACCAAATGATCTTTTAATATTACAGTCCTCACTCTGTCTTCTCTTGATCTTCCTCACCCGAACCTCAAGATAATTATTTCCAAGTTAGTTTGTGTCTTGTCATTCTATTATTGTAACCTCATGTTTCACACCTCAACATCAGACGCTGTATTAATCCATCCACTATGTCCGCCCCGTTTGGTGTAATGTCATACAGATCCTCAGCTTTTACTAGACACAGCTCCAGTAACTTTAATATTTTTTCTCTGCATATGGCCCACTTTCCCCCGACAACAAACAACAGTTTATTTTTATACAGATGATTCAGCCCTTCTGACTGCCTCAGTCACTCAAAATAAAGTTTTCAGTGGTAGACAACAGACATCATCTCTTCCGGAGGATCTCGCTTGGATAGTTTAGTCACTAGTGGGATCTATCCTCCGTTGTTTTCATCAACGCAACTAAACTAAAGTACATTTCAACATTGATTTTGGCATATCCATCAGGCCCAATTTTATGTCTTATTCAACCGGTAAACAGTTGGCAAGCGTTTACGTGAAACAGATGCTCACCGAGATTAATTACTGCTGTCATATGTGGGCAGGAGGTGGTGTCGTGGCACTTTGTCACCACTACTTGGTGCAGAGTAGAGGAGAGCAATCAAATTAATCCACAATTATAACCCTACCCTAACACTTCCGGTACTACAGTGACATCTCCCTATTCTCTCTAGTCTATACAGTATATATTTCCAAAGTCGCTGTGTTGACGAACTACCGTCGATAGTGCCAGCATCTTGCACCATCTATCGGCATTTACCGTATCTCTCAATATCCGATATTCATATCCCGGAACAGCACTTCTTGGAACTCTCCATTTCACAATGTTTTTCCTATGTCACAGCTTCCTGGAGTTTAAAACATCTTGTTGCAATGTATCTTCACTCTTTGGTGATGGGTCGCCTTGAAAACGATGCCTGTGTAATCTCTCCCTACACTTTCTATTTGATATTGACAGTACATATCCTGGAAGTAAACCGAATATAATCGCTATCCAACTTTTTCCAACCTGGACCTCTCGAACGGACTTCACTTCCTGAATCTCTATCACATACTAACTGTAACTTGCAACAGAGTAGTGATGTAAACAAACTATTGAATAATCCTTCTATCAGTTTTATGTTATTTG
>NW_024725447.1:0-5000 GCF_018991925.1 Homarus americanus | reverse complement strand
CTTTCCTGAATACACACGCCGTTGGTCTTTTATATAACAACAAGACAAATCTGAAATGTTGCGTATAAAAGCTCCTAGGATCAGTACAGTATCTCAGTAGGCAGGTATGTATATGATTACCTTTACATGCATGTTTTTATTCACGTATCCGTACCGTATGTATAAAGTTCTCTATGTATTAATAAATTTCATCAAAGTATGTCAAAAACCAACGAGTTTGTTTCAATAAATTTATGTATATTCGTGATGTAAGAGTTTCATGGGTGATCGGGATGTCACTCTCTAAGAATTGTAATATTTGTTTTTTGGCACTTGAGGGATGTCCACCGTTATCTAGGCAAATATTTTCATCATAGTTTCTTATACATGTAAATAGAAAGGTATAATATTTGACCTTATCTGCCAGCCTTACAATAGCCTCGTTATGTCACCCCTTTCAGGTGCACCAGAGCTCCTTATACCACTCCATGGTGATCAATTAGTGAGCGTGTGTACTTGATCTTTATCTTTAATTTCACTACTTTTAAACTTTTTACCTAACCTAACCTAACCTAACCTAACTTAACCAACCTAACTCAATTCCAGTTTCAACCTAACCATTGGGTACTTTTCATATGGCTTAACTATTACAAAAGAAAATTATTGATGGTGATCTCGGCTAATATTATGATGGGACGAAATCACTAAAATGGGCCGAGGTCACTACCGACAACGTGCTGAGGTTGTCACCAGATGGCCCGAGGCTACTGATGTGCTGAGGTCACTGGATGCGGGCCGAGGTTACTTGGTCGAATTTACCATAGACCGACGTCACTGGCACCCGAGATTGTGCTGCTGTCATCAACACAAGAAAACGCCTCAACTCTTGTGTATATGTAAACACTGATATTATGATCTGATTTATAATTAAACCTGAAATGTTGGATTGTTTAAGTTAAAAGAGATTTGTTAAACTATTATTTTTGGGGGGAAATTTAACTTAAACAAAGAGACCTCGGAAAATTTGTTCAGACTTGTACCCAGAACCAGCAGAACCTGATGGTCAGTCCCCCGTAAGGTCACGGTGTCTCTGTTATATAAAGTTTGTAAGGTGCTTATATATTACAGCTTCACTTCTCTTAATATACAGTATTGGTTAATGTATAAAAGCTATTTTATAATGAATAATTCACTCCTCTTGTATATCTTTGTCACTTATTTATTCTTATACTAATACAATAAGCAGAGCAATGAAGAATATATTTACTTTATCAATAAAATGATTTCATTATAACCATACAGTAATTTAATAAGTCGGTAAATGATGAAGTGAAATACTCTCTCAGAATTGTATCAACTTTATTAAGAAGAATTATTTAGTAATTGTTTTATAACGCGTGGCATCTCCAAGACCATCTATGTTTTCAATCCGTTGACCCTCTAGAAAATACTTTGTGGTTCTCCAGTTGAGAAGCTCTGGTAGAGAAGTAGAGTGATAGTGTAGACACCGACACAGGCTATAAACCAGCTTAAAATAATACAGATGGGAGGTATACATGATGAGACTAACTTCGCGATTACTAACACATACTTAAAAAAAATCATTATGGAGAGGAACTATCCGGTACACGCAGTGAGTTTCATTTTGACTGATGTGTATGTGGGCGAACCTCCCATCACCTATAAGGCCATCAGTGACGGACACACCTGGTCTGGACTACTAATCAAAACAGCTTCTAATTTCCATGGTTAAGGATGCCTGATATTATTTCCCATTTGAAATATACTTAAATTTGGATTAATTCAGGTCATCGGACTTAAGTGACTTTATCTTATTAAATTATTACCATTAGCTACAACAACACGGAATGTACTGAGCATCAGGCGAGCTTCTATAGGTTTTTAACCTTATTATGCCCTCGTTAACTAGTGGGTGGAGTAAACCCGTACCCATAATAAAACACCAGTTTGATAAGGGAATAATGATCGTGTAGAGATAAATCTGTAATGTGGAGTAATCGCTTAATAGATGCTGTTTCACATGATATTTTACTTAGACTAAAATTATCACAACCATGAAACATCTGTACGTGTTACCAAGATTAATATACAAAGATAAAGTTCTATTAGAATATATCAAATATAATCCTCAAATTGTTTTCTATATATGTTTTAATGTAACCTAAAACTAAAGGGCTCATCAGGAAATACTAAATAACGTACAAGTATTTTTTCTTTACAAAACAAAAATTGAATCCCTATTTGAAAACAGATATCTTAGACTGACAAGGTGACAGTTGGTTGCCTCTATTCCGGGCTTTGAATGTTTACATATATTTGATCCTAAAATATGAGAGTAACATTTTTTTACCTAATCGTTATCAATTTTATATTATATGTAGCCCCAAAAAAGAGTATTTTTATTACCTGACTGTGGCTATAGCTCTAGTGTGTTTACTTATGTGTCACCAGAGAATTAGGCTAAGGTCTTGGGTGACTCCTCATACTTTACTTGAGCAAGAAATCTATTTTTTTCCCGAGATCGAGATTTTTAAAAGTCGAGATCAAGATCCTTCGGAATTTTAACATTTATGAATCATCTAAGGACTTGCCCGCCCAGGTAGCACTTGAGTGGCTAAACTTCAAATAGGATATTCTTTTGGTCGTGTTTATACAACTATGACTATTTTCAAGTTAATGGATGGCTGGAGGTTTAGTGTTATTAAAAAAAAATAACGGAAATATTTACCAACTAGTATGGGTATATACTGTACTGTACGTACTAACTACCAATGGATTTACATTACCATGATTATAAATTAAAATTCCGGACCAAACAGACGTACAACTTGTGATACCCAGACCCACTGAGACCACCACCATGCACTCCTCTCAAACCCAGACCTCTTAAAAGATATCTACCGCCTGAATATTAAAATATTTGTGAAACCTTATTTTAATCCCATTGAAAATTATTATGACATATACTCATAAGTTCCTAAGAATTACCAAATACCAATAATTAACTGTGCGACCATTACGACATGTCTATTTCAGTCAACCAATCAAACATGTCGGTACAGTGATTTAATATTTTTCGAGGGGAATATTAACAATTATATGTACAGGTTTCAATGGCAACTATTAATTTACTAATCATTGTACTGAATTACGTAAGATTAGTAAGAATAAATGTTTTTTTTTTATATTTTTTGTCCTAAGGCTCAACAAATGGTAACGTCAATATAGCACCATCATTAAAATACAATATAGTTCTTTATTCTAACTCTCACTCACTGTCCTACACAGAATGTTTCTCTAAAGCATATATGTTAATTGTAATTACTGTTATTACACTCTAAACTAATTGATAATAACAATAACTCCAGGTGTTACACATTACTGCTGTCTAACTAAATCTGATTCGTGGAGAAACGTAAGCTGTTCTGGGTGAGGGTTAAAACTCTGCCTCTCTCCCCGGGGGGTGTTGTACAGTCCTGAGACTGAGTTTCACTGCCTCCCTCCCTTATAGCTCTCCCTGCAGGTGCTGGGCGGCCGGCGGCATGTGTGTGGTCTGGTCGCCCGAACAACCGCACTGAGACTAACTGCTAGAGTTTGGGCAAGTTGTGAGGTTAACGGAGAATAACATGGTCTTCCTATTCTGGTGCCAGAGAGGATACATTACATACCTGGGTTATGAAGTTATGGTGTAGTAGGGAGAGGAGGGCTCCTGCCTGGTGAGGATATAAGCTAGGGAGAAGAGGAAGGTAGCCCGGGAAAAGGTATCGATGTGGATGCTATAAGTTGTGGGCGCCAGGGTTGTGCGCCAGTGTTCGTTTGGAAACTTATGCGATATTTTTATTTTAATTATACTCCTTGGCAGAAAGGGTTTAATTATAATTTATCATTGAAACTAATTGAATTGAAAACTATGAGGTTTGAAGTGATGAAGAATAATAGATGGTTAGATTTTGATGTCTGTAACTGCGGAAACCGACGTTCTTTTGTTTGAACACGTCAGCTGACACAGGGGAGGGTCGGACAGGGTGGAAAATCTCAACGGACAGGAGAGTTAGAGACACAGTATGTGTAAGGCAGCAGGGAAGGAGGTCTAATTTTTGTTTTTTAATTTCTGAAAGCTTAAGTTTTATGATGTGCTGTACCTACTTCATGGTGTAAAGCACTAATGTCTCAAACATAGTTAACTACATAATACACAAAGTTACAAATATGTACCTTACCCTTGCCATAAGAAAATAATAAATGCACCAGCGGATTTTTTATATTAAAAGTGTACTGATCAACACAAATTAATAATAACTTGGCGCTAATACTATCCCAGGCAAATATATAGAAAAATAACGTGTTTACAGAAGCTTTCACAATTTATGTAGATGACGCAATGTACTTATTTGGCAAAGGAATGATCACGAATAAGGAAATAAAATATCTGATCGTATGGAAACAAACTTCAGCTTTACAGTAAAAACAAAATACATTCCAGGAACAGTGATCCATTAAACTCAACACTGGTACATGGGGTTAAACACATATAACACACACACTCCATCTAGAGGCATGTAAGTGCACTGATCTACTCAATGGGTTTCAAACAAATGATGACGGTAAACTTGGTGTCCATTCAAATAAGTTTACTTGTTTACTGTGTACAAATTACACTTTTAATGGCCATATGATTTAGGGTCGCTGGTGACTCGTAGCCGTCCAGGATCAACATATAAATACATTTGCTGATACAGTGTGTGGATCAAAGTCTATCATACAGTGAGTCTTAGTGAAGGCTCTTACTGGATGATGTTATTGCCCGAATGTATAGAGTAACACTACATAATCTCATGTGTTCAAATATACATGAGTGCACATGAGTAAATACATACAGGAAAATTACAGTCACACTCACACACACACATACCTCCCTCTCTTGCGTCCTGACAAGTTCAAAAATTCTTCAGTACATAAACTTCTACTTCGCTAAGCCTGTGAAATTTGACAATAACTTC
>NW_024725446.1:0-10097 GCF_018991925.1 Homarus americanus | reverse complement strand
TTTTGCTGTTTGACACATAATGCTCTGTAATTCTGGACTGTGAAATCCGTGAGAATTCTAATATTAGGTAAAATATGAAGAAAACAAGAAGAATTTTTGTGACACCGGAATTATTATCATGTACTAAAATTAATGTTTTCTGTAATCTCTTCGTGTCTATCCCATTATTGCCTGTATTACTCACTCTTTGTGTTACCTTTGTCCTTTATTTAGTTTTCATTGTTCTTTGACCATTTAAAACAATAATAACCCTCACTCTCAGTGTGTGTGTGTGAGGCAGACCTCCAGCTGTACTGTAATGTGTGGCGTCAAACTCAGGAACAAAGTAAACTACCTTGTTGTTACCACAAAGTTATAACTTGTGACACCGGCGTATGACACACTGGTGTATGAGACAGACAAATGGATGGAAAAGGGATATACTTGTTTGTGTCATGTCTGAATTTTAGTCTTTTTACACGGTTCTATATTTACTATGATGACACTGAATATAAACTCGGCATATGGTAGTGTACATCACAGGCACTCGTATGTATACATCTCTGTTATATTAAGTAGTTCATAGTTCAATATTTTCCTATAGTCATCTCTGCTGAGTGTAGCCTGGTTTAATTAATCGCTCAAATATATCTCGTTATTCATTTCCAATATAACTCAGGTGTTGCCGTAGATATAAGAAATAAATTATCTACTATATGATCCAATTTCTACTATGTTAATTTTACGGTGATTGGTGATTTTACTTTTAACATATTATATTATGTCCGATTTACATATCTCACTTTTATCAGATACCAATTATATAGGCAGTAAGTACCCTTAGAGACGGGCGCAATATATGCATCCAAAGCCATATAAAAAATTACATTCTAATAAATAATAATAATAATAATAATAATTAACGGTTTATTGAAAGAGCTTGGCAGCCAGGAGGCTGAAAATATACAGTTACATATTTGGGGAATGGGTTTCGAATTATAAATAATATACAAGTAACATAAGTGATACAAATAAGATATATAATAACTAGATGGGGAAAAGCTCAAACTACAGTGCATTTCAACATAGTGACAGTGCAAGAAGTAGTATTTACTGGGAGTGAATACACTGGTCTAAGTTATTGATAATTTTTACAATGGTTGGGACTGGGCTGTTCTTATAGCGATCAGTTCGTGCACGTATGGGCTGGATGCGGTTGTGGTGTCGAACAGCAATTCTCGGGCTAGGGATCTCAGGTGGAAGTAGGAACCGGTGTCGAGGATGGCGTAGAAGCTTCTTACCAAATTTGCAGATGAGGTCGTGGTGATGGTCAGTGGGAGTCGAAAGGGTCAGTGTGTTGAGCGCTTCTTGATATGTGGAATAGGAAGGGGAGAGAATAAACTTGCATGCCCTCTTTTGCACTTTTTCTATGTGTTTACGTTGTGTGGTATTTAGGGAGGAAGACCAGATGGGGGAGGCATAGGTGAGCTTGGGAAGTATGAATGTTGTGCAAACACTGAGGAGCTCGGGTGCAGGAACTCCGAGGGACTTGAGTCGGCGGAGGAGGTGGAGACGGAAACTGGAGGATTTGACAACTTCACTGACGTGTGGTTTCCAATTTAGTTTGTTGTCTATGGTGACGCCGAGGAGCTTCGTGGAATCTATAACCTGGAGTGTGTTCGGACCTAAAGTAATTGAAGGAGGTGGGACAATGTCGGAGGAGAGGTTGATGTGCATAACCATGGTCTTGGTATGGTTGATGGTGACATGGTTGTTGGTGGCCCAGTTTTGAAGACTGTTCAATAAATCCTGAAGGGCGGTATAGTTGGGAGTAGAATTGTTGACGCTGATCCCAATGGTGGAGTCGTCGACATATTTCCAGCGAGCGGGGGTTTCTAGGGCAATTCCGCTGATGAGCATAAAGAAGCAGAGAGTGGTCCCATCTTTGCTTGGGGACGCCACAGGTGAGCGACTGAAAGGTGGAGACAGCCCTCGAAGGTACAGTCAAGGTCGGTCACTGAGGAAGTCTGGGGTTATGGTATAAGATTCTCCAGCTCGAGGTCAATAGGCCACATGATTACAGGATAGTCGACTGTTTGCTTTAGTGAAATCAATGGAGGCGACAGCTACAGACGTTTTTCGTTTCGAGATGGCGGCATATGTAATCAGAGAAAGCTGACAAGACAGGAGTGGTGGAGGAAGTTTTCATGTTGCCAAATTGCTGAGGGTCTACGACTCCTGCAATATCAGCATAAGCCCAGTCGAACACAAAACTTTCACAGATTAGGCTGGGTATTGGGGTGATTGCAATAGGTCGTAGCTGATTTAAGGATTGTGGGCTGGTTGACTTGGGCACTGGTGATACATCTCCAGGTGTTAATGTTCTTTAAACACCTAAAAAAGTGACATTTCGTGTGCTTACTTACAATTAAATAACTCAATGTTTTACCTTATTAATTTATCCCTGATGTTATTGGCTCTATACCGGTGCTGATTCTACCATACATCAATGCTAAATTTATTTCAGTTATATTGTATATTTTTCTGAAATAAATAATTTCTAATTTTTAATTGAGGAAGAGGTTGTGAGTATTACCTCCACGTCTTGGCCACCACACACCTCCCTCCTCCACGTCTTGGCCACCACACACCTCCCTCCTCCACGTCTAGGCCACCACACACCTCCCTCCTCCACGTCTTGGCCACCACACACCTCCCTCCTCCACGTTTGGCCACCACTCACCTCCCTCCTCCACGTCTTGGCCACCACACACCTCCCTCCTCCACGTCTTGGCCACCACATACCTCCCTCCTCCACGTTTTGGCCACCACTCACCTCCCTCCTCCACGTCTTGGCCACCACTCACCTCCCTCCTCCACGTCTTGGCCACCACACACCTCCCTCCTCCACGTCTTGGCCACCACACATCTCCCTCCTCCACGTTTTGGCCACCACTCACCTCCCTCCTCCACGTCTTGGCCACCACACACCTCCCTCCTCCACGTCTTGGCCACCACTCAACTCCCTCCTCCACGTCTTGGCCACCACTCACCTCCCTCCTCCCCACTGCCCATGGCCACCACTCACCTCCTCCCTCTCCACGTCTTGGCCACCACACACCCTCCCTCCTCCACTGTCTTGGGCCACCACACACCTGGCCTCTCCACGTCTTGGCCACCACCACTCCTCCTCCTCTCCACGTGTCTTGGCCACCACCACCTCCCTCCTCCACGTCTTGGCCAATACCACACCTCCCTCCTTCACACACAGCCTGGCCCACACACCCCTCCTCCACGTCTTGGCCACCACTCACCTCCCTCCTCCACATCTTGGCCACACTCACCTCCCTCCTCCACGTCTTGGCCACCACTCACCTCCCTCATCCACTTCTTGGTCATCACTCACCTCCCTCCTCCACATCTTGGCCACACGCACTTCCCTCCTCCATGTCCTGGCCACCATTCACCTCCCTCCACCATGATTTGGCCACCACTCACTCCTCTCCTCCACGTCTTGGCCACCACATATCCCCCTCCTCCACGTCTTGGCCACCACTCACCTCCTCCTCCATCAGCCTTGGCCACCCACCCTCCTCCCTCCAGCATCTGGCCACCGCCCACTCCCTCCTCCACGCGTCTCAGCCAACACCACCTCCCTCCTCCATCGTTCAGCCACCACTCACCTCCCTCCTCCACGTCTTGGCCACCACTCACCTCCCTCCTCCACATCTTGGCCACCGCTCACCTCCCTCCTCCACGTCTTGGCCACCACTCACCTCCCTCCTCCACGTCTTGGCCACCACTCACCCCCCACTCACTTATGAACTTTGTCGTTAATTAAAGCTCACTCCAGGAGTCTTAGCTGTAAGTCTCACAGCGTATAATCTTACATACCGAGAATAAGCCTTCAGCGTTACATAAAGAAGGTAGCTGTAGGCTTTCTTATTGACTGTTAAACATTTATTTCCTGGTAAAACCTTTTTTTTTTCATCTGTTTGACACATATGTTAATTTTGTTTAAACCAAGGGTTATGAATGAAATATACAAGTAATCCTTCTTGGAAATTGATTCGAAAAACATTATCAAATACATAAATCATATTTCATTACGTGTACTCGCTCAAAATGCTGGATATAATGTTCGAAATAAACAAATATGAAGATTATATAAAATGTTTTCTACATTTTCGCTAATTACCTGAATAGATAAATTATTAAAGTAAATATATCTGTCCAGGTATGTAAGAAGGACATCTGTGCGGCACAGTGCACACACAGCAGGTGTAAGAGTGTTATGTTCATTAGGGTGTGTCATACGGAGACGAATTTTTTTTTTGAGTTTGAAAAATCGGCCCATGGTATTGATGATGTAGTTCTATGTGCAGAATCATGTGATATCTTCAGATTTGAAAAGTCGTCATTTTTTGCTAGGTAAATTTTAACTTGAAATCTTATGAAAATTCAGTATTCCCACCCTTTTACCAACACCACTAAATAGCTTATTTAAAGTAAAGTAAATGTATCAGGTAAATTTATTAGGATGAAAATGATCCAGAATAGTGAAACGAATGATCTTGACACATTTATTAAATTTAATATTCCTTTAGAAAACAAAATCATCAAATACAAAAACGGTTTTACTACTACGACCCGGTGTTGCTGCACACCATAGAGAACATGTCTTTCTTGCTTCTGTTTCTGCTCATCACCTCCCTGCTGACCACCTGAGCTCGGATGTAGCCTTCCCTCCTCTCCTGGCTGTACACGTGACTGCTGGCCTCGCTCACTTGCTGTACACAACGCTCTATACTCTGGGTGTGCGAGGGCCAGGCAGGGACATGCATGGGGTTGTCCAGGAAAGCTCTGACTTAGACATTGGTGAGGCTGCAGGTAGAGGGGCTCACTGCCAGCCTGGATGTTATCCAGATCTATGAGATCAGTGAGGTCTTACGCTTTCCTAGATTGACTTCAGAAGTCTTCTGACCCTGGAAGAATCGTCATAACTGATTCGTCATGCCCAGATCCTCTCATAAGTCTCATATCCAAGATCTTTTGACTGCCACTCTTCTCTCCTCCTCATATCTTACTGCAAACGTGTCTGGAACTGCCTCGGGATGAGCATACCAGGAAGATCTCCTCACAGTCTGCTCCACAATCTGAACAACTTTCCTTGGCTGACTCCTCAGGAGCTCAAGCTGGAAGAGAACATGCCTCGGACCTTCGGAGAACGATGACTTGACCTTGGTGTTGAACCAATTTGGCAAGTAGACACTCACGATGAATTGGACAATAAGTCTCAGGTTGTGAAGCTGGTTCCATTTCAGTTTATGATGAGCGACCCAAATTCTGCAGAACCTGAGAGCCGTTGTGAGCCACCTAGAATGTGAGACTGGACCTATCTGCAGGTAAGCAAGTCTATCAGGCATGACCCCAGTTTTGATGGCACTGCAAATCATGTAACCATAGTACTGGTCAGTACTCAGGTCGTCAATGACAGTATGTGCAAGCTCAACGAGTGGAGGGCCAACTGTGATTTTTCAAAGCTCGGATTTATTTCTAACTCCAGTGGCAGGTCAGCATCTTGCCAAGAGGACCAGACCATCTGTTGTTTTGAAAGAGTCTTGCCATCCAGCTCCTGGATCAGATGTCTGAGTGGCAACTCGTTGGTGTGGAGGTCACAAACAATACAGACCAGCTTCCTCCCAATCTTCCGCTCTATCCACTGTATGACCCCCCCTTGCCACCCTGTGTTCGTGTTGGTGCTGTCCCCTCCAATGGCCTGCAGGGTCTGGTCTACGTTCCTCTCTCTGAGCCAGTTCACAATGTTATCTGCCACTATCTCAGCTGGTTTCCTGATGTCATCTTTCTCTAGAGTGAAATGCCACAAACACTTCCCTCCTGGTTTACTGCAGCAGGAGTAGTGTTCCTCCTTCACCATGGCAGGGAACAACTTGTCAGAATCTCCAACTTTCATGAACACTTTAGTGTCATCCCTTCTCCCATCAAAGAACAAACAATTGATTCCATTTTCTCTTATCCCCTTATCAAACTCCTCTTCTAGGTTACTGACAAGTTTCTCCTGAGCTCTCCTTACTTTGCTATGATCTATCACCAGGTGAACAGCATCAGGTGTTATCAAACCACCGTCAATCCAGGCAGCTGTTGCTATCTCTGCAGTTTCTCTGAGACCAGTGTGGTGTCGCATGCTGGCCAGAGCTATGCTCGGGATATCTTTCCTATTTCGAATCTTATGCCTGGAAGGTTTGGGATCATTATTTTCTGGGTTAGGGACAAAGTCACCATTCTCCTGGTCAGCACTTGGATCAGCCATGGGGAAGTCATTAAACTCTGAATCAGCTTGACTCCAATCATCGGCCTTTTTACCTCACCCTGGGCCTTCTCAAGTCTCTTTTCCTCGGCAACTCTTCTCCTCTTCTGTCTCTCTGTGGCAGCCTCCTGTCTCTTGGACTCCGGAATATCTTGGCTAGAAATCATGAGAGCCCCTATACTGCAAGTCTTCTCTCTCTGTGCTTTGACAAATGCCAGTTCGATCACAAGAATCTTCAGTTCACGCTTGCAAATGCACAGGAGATGTGGGCCTCGGATTTAGTCACGATCGCATCAAACTCAGGACAGAAACTTAATTTGGCACTTACAGTAATTATGTCAAATAACTGGTCAGTTGCTTCAGCAAAGCTGTCATAACTGCAAGTTTTCCTCTCCCAAGAGATATCTCTTGCCTTTTTCCCAACTGGCTAGCAGTCTCTCACTAATAATCTTCTGACTTATTGCCATTGGAGGCTTGGAGAGCCAGGCGTTAGCCAGAGTGTACTGTGCCAAGACAGCTTTGGTCATATCACTGGCAATGTCTTTGTTTTGTGTAAGTTCTTTGGTTCTTTTTCACTGATTTGCCTAGTTAAAAATACCGTATCTCAAAGCATCTCTCAATGTAGGCAACTCCGACTTCAGGAGTTCTCTCCCAGACCCAAGATAGTGACTGAGATGGCTGGAATTTTGGTTCCTCGCCCTGACACAAGCAGCCATCGCAAATATTATCAACTTATAAATGCATCAGAATCTGAAACAGAAAAAAATATTGTTAGTTGGGTTGTTAAAGAATGAAGTCAGAAAGCAATGTTCAATATTTAATTGTAATGCACTAATGCAGCTGTACGTTAGATTTTCGATAAATTTCACGCTAAAATTTACCTAGCAAAAGGTTGCAAAATATTGAAATTGAAATTATTTTCTGTTTATATACACTAAAATCTACCAAAAAAGTGATGGGCCATTAGTTTTAGCTGATCTTCCCTACTATGACACACCCTAATATGCAGTGATGCTTTCCCTTGGTAGGATTCCCTTCACTTGGGTATCCTATCCGCTGAGATTTTATCCACAGGGATTTTTATCCTTAAAGAAATAGTAGTTGAGACCATCCCCCATCGACCGCCCCCAACATAACCCATTAACATTGGTCTTTATCCCCTGGTGTTAAGTTTCTCTACCCGACGTAAATTTGATAACATTCAGGGCCTCGTACGGCTGGACCTGACAGTACCCTGGTGTTTGTGGGGCATAAACGCCAGGTAGAGGTTCATATGATAGTGAGGCGGGTGGTGGTGATGCTACCATGGTCACTGTGTGGGGGGGGGGGGTGTCTTGTCATTATACTTGGTTGAGTGTTTTATGCTCGAGGTACAGAAAGTATTACTGCATAACTCTGAACATGAGAGAGAGAGAGAGAGAGAGATCAGTAGCGACTATATTGTCTATAGTGTAAGACAAGGAGTAGAGACAACTAACTATAACACCTTGGATATACTGTATATATTCAATCTGTCTAATTGTTATAGTGTTAGGCATTACTGTCTCCCCTGTCTCAACATTTTCTATCTCTGTCTCTTAATGTACAGTCCTCTTGCATCATCTCGCATCTCTTCATCGTCTCTGTTTGTCTCTCAGGAGGTGTTGATGTCTCTCTAATGTCTCAATTGTTGGTGTTCTGTGAGAGGAAGAATTTGGAGGTCAAGGTTGTTCAGGGGAGGAGGAGAGGAGATAGAAAAGTAAGATACGGAGGAAGGAGAAGGAAGATGAGGGAGGAAGGAGAAGGAAGATAAGGGTGAGAAGCGGAAGGGAAGTATTTAAAGGGAAAGAAAAAAATAGAAAGATAGGGAGAGAGTGAAGGTAGGAAGGACAGGGGGGAGTTTTTTGGGGCATTAGTAAAAGAGGATACGGGGAGAGATGGAAGAGATAAAGGAAAGACCGGAAGGAGAAATGAGGAGGCGGAGAGAAAAATACAAAAAGAAAAGGGAATTGAAGGGAGGAAGGATAATATGTTTTTATAAGTGTGATTAATGATGAGCCCAAGAAGAGAGAGAGATAAAAGTGAAAGGAAAGGAAGGGGAAGGAAAAGGAGGAGATTAATGAGGACATGAAGAAAGAATTATAAGAAAATGAGGAAAATATATAGATTTTCTTTTGCAATTTGGATATAAAAAAACATAGACGCTTGTTGAAAATAGGAAAATATATTCTCGTTAGCTCCAGATTTCACCATTAATATTACGAAGAAACATATTTATTTCAATGAGAGTTATAGAATTTGTTTACTAAATGTTTCAAGTACTAGCAGGCCACACTACCCTTGAACATTACTGGCAGACCTCCGGCAGTACTGACAGAAGGAAGTAACGAGTCTCATAAGCAGTAGTTTAAGAGAGGATCCTGTGCTCTCCCACCCACAGTTAAAAGTCGTTAAATAAATGATATGATATAATCTTAGGTGGGAGTTTCACCCAATGTATTCCGGGGATTAGACTGCAATTATTCATAGAGTAATCCTTGTGTGTTAAGGATTATCCATCGTTCTTAAAAGATTTACATGTCTTTGTTCATGGATTATCGCCTCGTTCACGGAGGATAAGGTCACCCTACTTGATGTATTAAATCATCATACTAAGTAGAGTGACATTGTCCTTGTTAGGTATTTATGTCGTCACTTCAGCTAGCATGAAGGCAAGGGTTTATACGGTGTCTCCCTTAATGAGTTGGTCGTAAGTGTGAGTGAGTCTTTAGTGCTTATATCTCTACAGCACACGTTGAGGAAGTGACTTATCCCAACACACGGAGGCTATAACTTGTATCCTGAGAGAGACTTACACTTAATAGTATATTAAACACATACGGACGTCTCTCTCTCTCTCTCTCTCTCTCTCTCTCTCTCTCTCTCTCTCATACTTGCATAAGTCAACGTTTATATACTACAACATTTACGTTAGTTGATATCTAACTGAATCTCTTATGTTGCGACCAACCAACCAACCAACCAACCAGCCGACCGACCGACCGACCGACCGACCGACCGACAGCCTTTGTGTTGCTAAGCTTTTTGATGTGACTTGTAACTTTCCATGTGCTTTATTTAATTTTCTTGGTGTGATCCCTTTAATCCGTGTGTGGCAGTGATGAATTACTGAAGGGCTCACCCTGTGATGGCCAGGTGGAGGGTTGTGACGTAACTCCTTCAACTCCATGTTTTAACTCCCTCACTCCGACGATTTAACCACACGAATACAGTGTCGCCTTACTCAGGGGAATAAGGTATCAAGTATTAAGTCATCGTACTCAAGAGATTAAGGCATCGTACCCAAGGTCTTGTGGTAATACATTTTTAAATATATTTTCTGATATTTTCTTTTTTACTACGGAACGTTAAATTGGAAATCTGTCATGTCTTAGGTTGTGTGAGAGAGACGGCTGTCCTTTGTGTGTGTGAGACAGCTGTCCTTTGTGTGTGTGAGAGACAGCTGTCCTTTGTATGTGTGAGAGACAGCAGCCCTTTGTGTGTGTGACAGCTGTCCTTTGTGTGTGTGAGAGACAGCTGTCCCTTGTGTGTGTGTGTGTGAGAGACAGCTGTCCTTTGTGTGTAAGACGGTTGGCCCTTGTGTGTATGAGAAACAGCTGTCCTTTGTGTGTGTGAGAGACAACTGTCCCTTGTGTGTGAGACGGTTGGCCCTTGTGTGTATGAAAAACAGCTGTCCTTTGTGTGTGAGAGAGACAGCTGTCCCTTGTGTGTGAGACGGTTGGCCCTTGTGTGTATGAGAAACAGCTGTCCT
>NW_024725445.1:0-24489 GCF_018991925.1 Homarus americanus | reverse complement strand
CAAGCTAAGCTAAGTTGTTCTATTTGATGTTTCCTTGGGGCATATTATGATAGGGGGGGGGGGGTCCCTCCAGGTCCTTGTGGCACTGGAGGGATGATCCCCATCTTTTTCGTTTTTAGTTTTTTTATTGTGGGTGTTTGTGAACTATTTAGGTCTTTGTTTATTTGTGGGGTCCCTCCAGGTCCTTGTGTGACTGAGAGTTGTGCCCATCTTTTGGTTCTTTTCTAGTGTGTATATAGAGGCTCTGGTTCTTCATTATCATTTTTCCTGCTTCTAGGCCACCATCTGTGCGATGTGTTGTTGTTTTCCTCGACTAGTTTGTTTAGTATGGGATCCTGTTCTTGCTGGATTTTTTCCCATATTGCATTTGCTTGGGTGTGTATTCTGGTGTTGAGTGGGTCTATGCCGTGTTCTGTGTGTATGTCTTGTGCTGTTTGTGTGTATGGAGGTTGGTGTTTCGCCGCTCTTCTGAGGGCTATATTTTGCACTGCTTGAAATTTAAGTTGATTTTTTCTTGCGATTGTGTTCAGAGGTATCGGAGGGTATTCTAAGTGTGGTCTGATCAGTGCTTTGTATAGGTGCAATTGCATGTTGGTGTTTAATTGGCGGAATCTTCTGAGCTTTGTAAGTTGTGATCTTGCCATAGCTATTCTTTCATTGATGTGGGGGATTATTCCGTTTCTGGTTATCTTGAGTCCTAATATTTTTCCGTTGGCAGCATATGGTATTTGTTGGTTGTTGACAATAATAGGGTAGGGGTTTGTTTTTGCGATGTGAATTATTTTGAGTTTTTGGACATTGGTTTTTATGTTCCATTTTCGTTCATAGTTATTTATTATCTCTATTTCTCTGCTTGTTCTGATGGCCATCATTTGTTTGGATTTTCCTGGGTACCTGACTATCTGTGTGACATCATCTGCGTATGCTATATATTCTGATTGCCGTGGTTGCGGCATGTCTGCTGTGTATACAGTGTATAATGTCGGCGATATATTACTGCCTTGGGGAACTCCACTATGAAGGTTGAAAGTTTGTCCTAGATGGTTGTCGATGATTAATTTGGCCTTTCTGTTGTCTAAGAAATTGCATAGTAGTGCTGTGATATTGGTAGGCATGTCCAATTTGATTTTCAACTTCAGTCCTTCATGCCAGACTTTATCAAATGCTTTTGACACATCTCTTAGAATTATATTGCATTGGTCTCTGTTGCTTGCAGCATTTGCAATTGATTCGTATATTAGTGCTATTGCTGTGTTGGTTCCTCGATTTTTCCGAAAGCCGTGCTGTCTCGGGTTATATTTGTTTTCTTGGTCTAGAAAATTTCTGAGTCTGTGGTTGACTATTTTTCCAATATTTTACCGGGTGTTTCCAGTAATGAGATGGGTCTGTAGTTCTCTGCTTGGGTATGGTTCTTTCCTGCTTTCGGGATGAGTAGGAAGCGGCTGTAAGTAGGTACTGTATATTTTTGGTCATTGTCTGGATCATAGACTGAGGAATGTTTTGTACTACGATTTTATTAATTTGGCTTATGCCAGGTGCTTTGTTCTTGAAGCTTGCTATTGTTTTTTCAATATCATTTTGAGTTAATGGAGCAATTATTGGGTTATTGATGTTTAATGAATTGAGGTTGATTTTCCTAGTAGGTTTCCATTTCTCTGTGTTCTGGCTCAAATATGTTCTAGTTGCCTGTTCTGTTTCTTGGCAGAAGCTTCTATTGTCTTCGTCGTTAATTCTGAATATGTCTTTCCAGTATTCTCTAAATATTGGTTCTTTATCGTGTGGTTCTGTTGCCTTTCTACCGTTTTTGTCCTTTATGTAGCTAGTTTCTTCCGAATTAGTTCCCATTAGGTTTTTTATTTTTTTCCAGAATGCTTTTGGATTTCTGTAATCTGCTTGTGTATCATGGATCAGCTTGTTCCATGTTTCATTGTGTTTGTTCTTGCTTATGTCTTTCAGTTCTTCTTTTAGATTCCTGTATAATATTCTGTTGTCATTGCTCCACCCGTGTGTTTTTGTGTATTCATATAGATTGGTGAATCTAGTTTGGATCATTTTCTCTTCATATGTTAATTGTGCATGTGGTAATGTACGGTATGTTGTTTTTGGGATGTTGTTTTTCATTGCTGTTGTTACTTCATTGTACCATGTATCCAGTGTTATGTCAATCTCTGTTGTGTCTTTGTTGTGTAGGAGTGTTGGTTCGTTGTTGCTAAGATCCGATTTAAATTTTTCCCAATTTGCTTTATTGAGTGAAAATCTTGGGATTGATGGAATTTGTATCGGGGATGTGGATAGAGTTGCTATTATGGGTAGATGATCACTGGTTGTTGTGGGTCCAGCTTTTAGATGTACGTTTAGATGGTGATGCCTATTGGTTAAAACAATGTCTGGTTTCCCAGAGTTACTGGCTGATACGTAAGTTGCGAAGTCGGGCCCGAGGTGTGTTATTGTCCCGTGTTCGATGAGAGCATGGAGGATTTTTCCTCCTGGGTTTCTAATATTGTGTCCTAAGGTTGTGTTTAGCATTGAGGTCTCCTATGAAGTATGCTGGATTGTTTTGCCTCATTAGTTTTAAGATGTCCCCTGTAGGGAATATTGACCTTCTGAATGTTAGATATGAAGTTCCAATAGTTATTGGGCCTCTTGTTGTATATATTTCGGCTGCAAGAAAGTTACTTTGAAAGTTGTCAATGATTTTGTATTGTATGTTGCGTTTTATAGCTATTGCTATTCTGTCATGTGGTTCGTCGTGTATGTTCATTTGATGTACATGGGAGTTAAAGATCTTGATTTTGTCACTGTTTTTCCGACCATATGTATTACGGCATAGACATGTCTGGCCCATTGTATATGTTATAAGATCTGATTTCGCTGACTTGTAAAGGATGTTATGCTGGAATTATTATTATCTTTACGATTTGTTTCGAGAGTCGATCCTGAGAATCCTGTGAGGTGTTTGCTGGTTCTCGTATCTCCCAAGTGAGTGTTGGTTGGTTGTACGGAGAGAAGAGAGCAGTAGCTCTGGGAGTGGGAGAAGGATAAAAGTACAAGGTAAAGTTCAGAAGTGGGAAGTAAAGGAGAAGGTTAACAGCAGGTGGGCTATCCACCTTGCGGAGACGGGTTTTTTTGTCTTCCGTAACTGTGCTGCATTAGAGGTTCATGGGGTTAGGGAAGGCCGGTCTCAGCCAAGCTAAGCTAAGTTATTCTGAGTTGTCCAGTACATGCATTTTAAGGTAGTCCTCCATATCTCCAGTGGCACTGCAGGACAATCCTCATCTTTTTTTTTTTTTTTTTTTTGTGAACTATTTAGGTCTTTATTTATTTGTGGGGTCCCTCCAGGTCCTTGTGTGACTGGAGAGTTGTGCCCATCTTTTTTGGTTCTTATTTGTTGTTATTTTGTTGTTATTGTGTATATAGAGGCTCTGGTTCTTCATTATCATTTTTCCTGCTTCTAGGCCACCAACTGTGTGTTGTATTGCTGTTTTCCTCAATTAATTTGTTTAGTATGGGATCCTGTTCTTGCTGGATTTTTTCCCATATTGCTTTTGCTTGGGTGTGTATTCTGGTGTTGAGTGGGTCTATACCGTGTTCTATGTGTATGTCTTGTACTGTTTGTGTGTATGGTGGTTGGTGTTTTGCCGCTCTTCTGAGGGCTATATTTTGTACTGCTTGATATTTAAGTTGATTAGTTCTTGCAATTGTGTTCAAAGGTATCGGTGGGTATTCTAAGTGTGGTCTGATCAGTGCTTTATATAGGTGCAATTGCGTGTTGGTGTCCAGTTGGAGGAATCTTCTAAGTTTTGTAAGTTGGGTTCTTGCCATAGCTATTCTTTCATTAATGTGAGGGATTATTCCACTTCTGGATATTTTGAGTCTTAATGTTTTTCCCTTGGCAACATATGGTATTTGTTGATTGTTGATAATAATAGGGCATGGGTTCGTTTTCGCGATGTGAATTATTTGGAGTTTTTGGACATTGGTTTTTATCTTCCATTTTCGTTCATAGTCGTTTATTACCTCTATTTCTCTGCATGTTCTAATGGCCATCATTTGTTTTGAGTCAAAGTTGTTGAGGATTACTGGCCTCTTCGCCGTTAGGCTATTTCGGCCGAAGCTGATTGGTTGGACTTCTTTCTTTTCTTGTTTCTTTTGCTTTTTACTTTCCATTCTTCTTCTTCCTGGTCTTCTTCTTTCTGGTCTTCTTCTTTCTGGTCTTCTGCTAGGATATTCTCATACACGTCAATAAGCGATGTTAAAGATAGTGTAATGTTATCGGGTTCCTTGATCTTGTTCTTGTCTTGGTTGTTCTTGTCTTGGTTGTTCTTGTCTTGGTTGTTCTTGTCTTGATTGTTCTTGTCTTGCTTTTTCTTTTCTTGATTTTTCACTACAAGGAGAGCCTCCTTGTAGCTCAGTTTCTCTTTAGCCCGCAGCCTGGCCACCCTGCACTCCTCCCTCCACTTGGGACACTCCCGGTCGGAGGAGGAGTGAGGGCCACCACAAGCTGCGCACTTCTTCGCGGCCGCCTGGCAGTCAGCGTCAATGTGACCGGGTGTCCCGCAGCTTGAACACACCTCCCGAGCACGACACTTCCGCGCCAGATGGCCATACTTCTGGCAATTGTAGCAACGAGTAGGTTTTTTCTGGTATGGTTTTACTGGGATTTTCTCCCAACCCAGTAAAACGGAGCTAGGAAGTTCCTTGGGGAAGCCAACCAGGGCAGTTGTGCTGGTCAGCTTCCTAACAAAGAGGATCTCATCTTCGATCAGTTCAAAAATTTCTTCTCCTTCGAGATATTCGATTTCTGTGTGGGAGATGACTCCGAAAACGGAGTTATCAATATAGTTCCATTTAAGTTTGATCTTGATTCCATTGATTTCTTTAATATGTCTTAGTTGCCTGGCCCCTCCCCACTCCGCGAAGGTGACGGTAAGGTCGCCGCTGACACTGCGGACGACCCTTGTCACCCCCGTGATTCCCGAGGAGTCAAAAAACTTCCTCAGGACAAGGAGGTTTAGTTCTTTGCGCGAAGGGTGATTGATCGGAACCAATCTAACGACCTTCGCATCATCAAAGGTGAACATGGTCACGCGGTACCTCGGGAGCAGGGAGAACCTACCTCGCCGAGGTTCAGTTCTCAAGTGATTGTTTTGATCAAGTCAAGTTGTTGAGGATTACTGGCCTCTTCGCCGTTAGGCTATTTCGGCCGAAGCTGATTGGTTGGACTTCTTTCTTTTCTTGTTTCTTTTGCTTTTTACTTTCCATTCTTCTTCTTCCTGGTCTTCTTCTTTCTGGTCTTCTTCTTTCTGGTCTTCTGCTAGGATATTCTCATACACGTCAATAAGCGATGTTAAAGATAGTGTAATGTTATCGGGTTCCTTGATCTTGTTCTTGTCTTGGTTGTTCTTGTCTTGGTTGTTCTTGTCTTGGTTGTTCTTGTCTTGATTGTTCTTGTCTTGCTTTTTCTTTTCTTGATTTTTCACTACAAGGAGAGCCTCCTTGTAGCTCAGTTTCTCTTTAGCCCGCAGCCTGGCCACCCTGCACTCCTCCCTCCACTTGGGACACTCCCGGTCGGCGGAGGAGTGAGGGCCACCACAAGCTGCGCACTTCTTGGCCGGGTGTCCCGCAGCTTGAACACACCTCCCGACCACGACACTTCCGCGCCAGATGGCCATACTTCTGGCAATTGTAGCAACGAGTAGGTTTTTTCTGGTATGGTTTTACTGGGATTTTCTCCCAACCCAGTAAAACGGAGCTGGGAAGTTCCTTGGGGAAGCCAACCAGGGCAGTTGTGCTGGTCAGCTTCCTAACAAAGAGGATCTCATCTTCGATCAGTTCAAAAATTTCTTCTCCTTCGAGATATTCGATTTCTGTGTGGGAGATGACTCCGAAAACGGAGTTATCAATATAGCTCCATTTAAGTTTGATCTTGATTCCATTGATTTCTTTAATATGTCTTAGTTGCCTGGCCCCTCCCCACTCCGCGAAGGTGACGGTAAGGTCGCCGCTGTCACTGCGGACGACCCTTGTCACCCCCGTGATTCCCGAGGAGTCAAAAAACTTCCTCAGGACAAGGAGGTTTAGTTCTTTGCGCGAAGGGTGATTGATCGGAACCAATCTAACGACCTTCGCATCATCAAAGGTGAACATGGTCACGCGGTACCTCGGGAGCAGGGAGAACCTACCTCGCCGAGGTTCAGTTCTCAAGTGTTGTTTTGATTTTCCCGGGTACCTTATATACCGAGCGGGCCGCTCAGGATCAGACTGGCTGCAGCTACGGCACTCTTACATTGGTTGGGTCCGCGAGACGGCCACCTGGCCTGATCCTGAGCTTGGTATAAAAGACCAAGGTGGCGGCCGGAAATTTAACTCCTATCACAAAAAGCAGCAGCAGCAACATGTCAGGACGCGGCAAGGGAGGCAAGGTGAAGGGCAAGTCAAAGTCCCGTTCTAGCAGGGCCGGACTCCAGTTCCCCGTGGGTAGGATCCACCGTCTCTTGCGTAAAGGCAACTATGCTGAGCGTGGTGGTGCAGGTGCACCTGTGTACCTTGCAGCCGTCATGGAGTACCTGGCAGCAGAAGTGCTCGAGCTGGCCGGTAACGCCGCCCGCGACAACAAGAAGACCCGCATTATCCCGCGTCATCTTCAGCTTGCCATTCGCAATGACGAGGAGCTGAACAAGCTCCTGTCTGGAGTCACCATTGCCCAAGGGGGTGTCCTTCCTAACATCCAAGCTGTGCTCCTCCCCAAGAAGACAGAGAAGAAATAAGAACCCAAGGTTCGTTCACACAAGACAACCTAACCAAACAGGCTCCTTTCGGAGCCACAGGATATCACTTAAAGAGAGAAATATACGACATCAACGTTTTGCAGGATAACACTCTATTTTACGTATAATTAGCATAGTATTGTGCAAATTGAGTGTAATTGTTTAAAAATGGTGTAGATGTGAAGGGGTACTGTGGGGGCCTGGGGTGGGGGACTTAAACGGGACTTAGAAGGGCGCAGCAGCAGCAACAGCAAGGGATGAGACCTTCTTTTTAGTTTGCCTATTCATTGACAGTACACATTTACCAGCAGCATATATAGGTCAGTGGCTCACATACATTGGTGTGGGCTAGCCAATTTGGGATAAACAGCAAGAATGTAATGTCCTCAATGAAGTAATTACATAGTTCAAGATACAATAAGTCAGGTGGCCTGAAGTCTTTGACAGTGTCACATTCAATAATATAGTGCTTTAAAGGTGTATCACAAAGTTTACATGCTGAGTGTTCCGGTATGGGTACAGCGTTACTAATTTGCCAGATGTGTCTGTATCCTAACCTAATTCTGGCCACGACTACATCACACAGGCAAGTTGTTTGGACAGTCTTCCTAGCCCCCTTGGTCCCTGTTCACCTACTGTAGCAGTAAGTAGGTACCTGTTGTAAATCGAAAGGTTGCCAATTCGTATTCAGGGAAAGTTGTTGGAGCTTCTAAACTTGAACTGACACAATCCGAGGAGTGGTGACCCGAGGATCACAGACACTATCTCTCCCACTACAAATCCCTTCCTAACCTCCTGCTCCTTCCTCTGTCCTCCAAAAATTGAACCATGCTATCGCAAAGGTAATAATACAGGTAGAGACAACAACATATTTTCCTATTGTCTTATTATATATTAATAACAGAAACGCTGCTGCCGCCATCCCGGAGGCTTTACATTGTCTCACTGTTCATTCCCTCCACAATTCTTCCTCTTACTTCTTCTTCTTCTTCTTCCATCAATACTTTATTAACGGTGTATGTAAGTTTCACCATGTTTTGCACTACAGCGGTAGAGCAAAGTATATTTTGTTAGCAATAAACCAAGAGCATATTTTATGGCCTAATCATCACTACATAGAACACCACCCATAAAGCATGATACTAGTAGACCACAAAAACTGCTATAAACACCCAAAGCATATTTTATTGCCTAATCATCACTACATAGAACACCACTCATAAAGCATGATACTATTAGACCACAAACTGCTATAAACCCCAATAATATACTATACTAGTGACTATAATTGTGGTACCCAATATTATACGAAATAATACTATAAAACATAATAATAAACACACTAATAGTGTATATTAGTTGAATGCACAATCTGATGAGAAGTCAAAAAAAAAAAAAACAACATAACAATAACCTATAAAGAGTGTAGAGTATTTTTGTGCAAACTATTATACTAGTAGATGGTCTAAGATAAGTGTATGTGAAGGAAAAGGTGTGCTCTCCACTCAAACTTTCTTTTTATGAAATCTCCTACTCCCCAGCTGAGCGGTACGCCCAATGAGAAACAAAACGTGGCACATAACACGCCGCCCGCCAGCTCTGGCTCGGTGAATAGGAATCAGTAATCGGGCGGAGTATAAACAACACCGCCGCCAATGTGCTCCTCCCATCTCTGAGGAAATCTGGCGGGCAACTTAGTATTATATTAGCATGTAATACTAATAACAATAATAATAATAATAATAATAATAATAATAATAATAATAATAATAATAATAACATTAATAATAATAATATTAATAATAATAACATGCAATTTCATTTTATAACACATACTAACAAAATAGTGTATAGCCTACTATACTTAACTATAATAGGTTAGGTTGCGTAGGAGGATCTAAAAAGTACAGTAGTATACACACACACACACACACACACATATCCTTTTAGATGTAGAACTAGATTAATAGATTATTAAAAATCATCATTTCACGAAAAACCGCTAACTCAATTCATTACTTGATTACTTCATTGTTTAAGAGATGTTTGTGATGTCTCTATATATATATATATATATATATATATATATATATATATATATATATATATATATATATATATATATATATATATATATATACACACACACACACACACACACACACACACATCTCTGCTACTATATGCCAGGACGCTCTCTGGCTTGACACACAACCACTCTTAGTAGAAGAATTTGAAGTAGCAAAACGCCTAGACAAACTAAAATTAAAACGCTCTACCACCCCCATTGACTTACCAATGAAATTCTTCAAGGAGTTCTCCCCGGAGCTTGCTAAACCCCTATGCTCCATCATCAATGCTTTTCTCAGTCAAGCCAGATGCCCAGCTGACTGGAAGACCTCTTATGTATCACCAGTGCCCAAGTCAACCAGCCCACAATCCTTAAATCAGCTACGACCTATTGCAATCACCCCAATAACCAGCCTAATCTGTGAAAGTTTTGTGTTCGACTGGCTGGGCTTTTGCTGATATTGCAGGAGTCGTAGTAGACCCTCAGCAATTTGGCAACATGAAAACTTCCTCCACCACTGACTGTCTTGTCAGCTTTCTCGATTACATATACCGCCATCTCGAGAAACGAAAAACGTTTGAATGAGTGAGTCATGTCGACCATGTGGTGTCCCCAAGATGCTACGACACCACGTAGTGAATGTTTTGCTACAGCATCATGTGAAGTTCCTCATAACACCATCTGTGAGGTAACTGCTACATCATCAGGCCCCTCATAACGCCATCTGTGAGGGAGTTACTACACTACGTGTCTGGTGTTCAACACCTCACCTTACATGATCTACGCGTGCAAACATTAATCTGTATGTTCACTGTGTGCTCCTTCACCTTTCTCTAATGAGGGCTTTTGTTAAACCACCAATGTATGTACTAAGTCATTTGTGTCCAATGTATACTTTCGGAAAGCCCTTGTTTGGGGAAGGTAGGAGAGAGTAGTCGTCATTATTGTCCAAGCCACATTATTTATTTCTATATATAAGTAATGTAGGCTGGTTTTTAAATACCTCAATCCCCTAACGGTGCCGTTTGTATATTAAGAAATACCGAAGCCATACAGTACAACACCAGCGAATATGAAGTATCACTGTAACCGGCAACTGTTACTCACTCATACCTACATACATATATAGAGTCTTTACAGAATGATAGCAGACACGAGGAAGACGAACAACAAGAGGAGGAGAGTTAGAAGAAAATAAACTTCAAGCTAAGAAGAAGAATACCAAGACATTTCCTCCAAACAACAAAACAACACACACAATCAAGCCGACCAAACACTGAGAAACCATGGCGGAACCCAACATGCACCGGACGCTTGACCTGACTCTATCCTGCCGCATCCAGGCGAGTTGCTGCTTAAAGTCCCTCACGCAAGCGCTGTTTAGCCACTGCACCTATTCTATCCTCCTAAAATTCACTTCAATCCCCCCTGCCACTAGCATGTTATGTATGTATGTATGAATGAATGATAACTGCAACTTTGCGTATTAAAACTCATTACTCCTACCGAAGTAATATAGTGCGTGGTTATGTTATGTCATGTTAGGATAGATTATAAACTACATTGGGTTACATTTCGTGAGGTTCGGTGACGCTACAGGAAGTTAGGTGAGGTACCTGGAGGTTAGGTGAATGTTGACTGACTGACTGACAATTATTAGGAAGTGGTTCCAACACGTTCACGCACAACCTATACTCATACCACAAGTCCAGAATTAGAGAGGATCATGTTATTGGATATATTTTCAACGATTTACTCAGTGTCTAACCAACTCTTTAGCGATTTAAATGTGGACCTAAAATTAGGTCCGTATATTTCTTTGTCGTGGTGGTGGTGGTGGTGGTGTGCGCCCGTCCATCAGGTTGATTAACCACCAAAACCATAAAGGGTGCGGCCCTGCCGTTTTAGGGCATACACCACATCCATGGCGGTGACGGTCTTCCTTTTTGCGTGCTCGGTGTAGGTGACGGCGTCACGGATGACGTTCTCCAGAAACACCTTGAGGACGCCGCGGGTCTCCTCGTAGATGAGGCCGGATATACGTTTAACACCTCCACGCCGAGCTAGACGACGAATGGCGGGCTTGGTGATACCCTGGATGTTGTCACGAAGCACCTTACGATGACGCTTGGCGCCACCCTTTCCAAGTCCCTTGCCTCCTTTGCCTCGTCCAGTCATGTTGTTGTGGTTGCTACTACAGGTGGTCCTGGTGTGGCTTCGCCGATCGATCGAAAATGCTAGTGACAGGGGGGAAGGAGGTTCAGGAGAAGAATAAAGGGAGGATTGAAGTGAATTTTAGGAGGAGAGAACAGATGCAGTGGCTAAACACCGCTTGCGTGAGGGATTATAAGATGGAGGCAGCAACAGCAACTCGCCTGGACGCGGCAGGGAGGCGACAAGACAAAGCCAGGCTAGCGTCAGGTCAAGCGTCAGGTGCGTGTTGGGTTGGGCAATGGATGTTCAGTGCTTGGTCGGCTTGATTGTGTTTTGGTTTCTTGTGTGGAGGGGATGTCTTGGTCTTCTTAGCTTGATGTCGATTTTCTTCTCACTCTCCTTCTCTTCTTGCTCTCTTGGAGTGTCCATTCGTTTGTGTTTGGGTCTTCTTGTTCGTCTTCCTCGTGTATTAAGTCCTCATAGGTGTGGAAGAAGTCAGAGAGGGTGAGGTTGACCTCGTGGGCTTCAGCACCACGGGCCGCGTGGGCTTCAGCACCACGGGCCACGTGGTGTTCTTGGTTCTGTGTGGTGGGCGGCTTCTGTTGAGTTTTCTTTTCTTGGTTTTTCTTTACTGCTGGTTTTTTCTTTTCTTGGGAGCGTACAGCAAGGAGGGCCTCTTTGTAGCTCAGTTTTTTCTCAAGACGAGCCTTGGCTACCCTGCATTCCTCCTTCCATCTGGGACAGGTCCGGTCGGCGGAGGAGTGTGGGCCACCACAGGCAGCGCATTTTTTCTCTGTGTTGGGGCAGACCGTGTAGCGGTGTCCAGGGCTGCCACACATGGAGCAGGTGTCTTCCTGCGCCTCACACTTGTTTACAGTGTGTCCATAGTGCTGGCATTTGTAACACCGTTTCGGTCTGCAGTAGGGCTTGACTGGCACAGTTACCCACGCCAGTTGAGCTTCCTTGGGTAGGGTGGAGTGGTGTCCGATGAGGGCAGTGGTGTCGGACAGCTTCTGCACAACTTGGAGCTGCTGCTCCTTGAGGAGCTCACTCAGCTCTGCTTTGTCCATGTGGGCAATTTCGGCGTGGGAGATTACACCCAGCTTCAAGTTGTCCCACATGTAGGCAAACATTTTAAAAGGAATGCCGTTGATGTCTGGGATCTCCGCGAGCTGTGCGGGCATGCCCTTCTCGACGAAGGTGATCTTGATGTCACCATGGAGCTTTAGACGTTCTACCTTGGTGACCCCCACGATCCCATTAGCTTCGAAAAACTTCTGGAGAACTAGGAGGTTTAGTTTCATGGGGCAGGTCGGCGTGTCCGGACGTATCCGCGCCACGTTAACAAACTCGTAACCGTTCATGGTGAGGGAGAGAGAGTGTGGCTTCGCCGATCGATCGATCGAAAATGCTAGTGACAGGGGGGAAGGAGGTTCAGGAGAAGAATAAAGGGAGGATTGAAGTGAATTTTAGGAGGAGAGAACAGATGCAGTGGCTAAACACCGCTTGCGTGAGGGATTATAAGATGGAGGCAGCCACAGCAACCCGCCTGGACGCGGCAGGGAGGCGACAAGACAAGGCCAGGCTAGCGTCAGGTCAAGCGTCAGGTGCGTGTTGGGTTGGGCAATGGATGTTCAGTGCTTGGTCGGCTTGATTGTGTTTTGGTTTCTTGTGTGGAGGGGATGTCTTGGTCTTCTTAGCTTGATGTCGATTTTCTTCTCACTCTCCTTCTCTTCTTGCTCTCTTGGAGTGTCCATTCGTTTGTGTTTGGGTATTCTTGTTCGTCTTCCTCGTGTATTAAGTCCTCATAGGTGTGGAAGAAGTCAGAGAGGGTGAGGTTGACCTCGTGGGCTTCAGCACCACGGGCCGCGTGGGCTTCAGCACCACGGGCCTCGTGGTGTTCTTGGTTCTGTGTGGTGGGCGGCTTCTGTTGAGTTTTCTTTTCTTGGTTTTTCTTTACTGCTGGTTTTTTCTTTTCTTGGGAGCGTACATCAAGGAGGGCCTCTTTGTAGCTCAGTTTTTTCTCAAGACGAGCCTTGGCTACCCTGCATTCCTCCTTCCATCTGGGGCAGGTCCGGTCGGCGGAGGAGTGTGGGCCACCACAGGCAGCGCATTTTTTCTCTGTGTTGGGGCAGACCGTGTAGCGGTGTCCAGGGCTGCCACACATGGAGCAGGTGTCTTCCTGCGCCTCACACTTGTTTACAGTGTGTCCATAGTGCTGGCATTTGTAACACCGTTTCGGTCTGCAGTAGGGCTTGACTGGCATAGTTACCCACGCCAGTTGAGCTTCCTTGGGTAGGGTGGAGTGGTGTCCGATGAGGGCAGTGGTGTCGGACAGCTTCTTCACAACTTGGAGCTGCTGCTCCTTGAGGAGCTCACTCAGCTCTGCTTTGTCCATGTGGGCAATTTCGGCGTGGGAGATTACACCCAGCTTCAAGTTGTCCCACATGAAGGCAAACATTTTAAAAGGAATGCCGTTGATGTCTGGGATCTCCGCGAGCTGAGCGGGCATGCCCTTCTCGACGAAGGTGATCTTGATGTCACCATGGAGCTTTAGACGTTCTACCTTGGTGACCCCCACGATCCCATTAGCTTCGAAAAACTTCTGGAGAACTAGGAGGTTTAGTTTCTTGGGGCAGGTCGGCGTGTCCGGACGTATCCGCGCCACGTTAACAAACTCGTAACCGTTCATGGTGAGGGAGAGAGAGTGTGTGGCTTCGCCTAGACTAGACTAGAAAATGCTAGTGACAGGGGGGAAGGAGGTTCAGAGGAAGAATAAAGATAGGATGGAAGTGAATTTTAGAAGGAGAGAACAGGTGCAGTGGCTAAACACCGCTTGCGTGAGGGGGTAGGCAAAATGCCCTTGAGGGTGCAACAACAACAATCAGGACGAGGCAGAGGGAGGGCGGGAGCAGGTCCGGGCAAGCAAAGGGCCAACGCGGGTGTTCTGATTGTCGTCTTAGCAGGCAGTGTTGGTAAAACGTAGGAAGAACCGCCCCGCCACGGCGGCGGCGCAAGCCGAGAAACGCAGGTGGACGGACGCACAGGCAGCACACGATCAAATCAAACAGAGAAGGTGAAAATATAGAAATTTTGCTAGTCGTAGGGTTGTTTGGAGAGAGATGAAGGTAAAGTCTTTGAGCTATGTCAAAGAGGAACGGAGCGAGTTGGAGGAAGGGTTTTTGAATCATTGAGCTTGAAATGTCAAAGTATTCATAGTAAGGAAGGATGAGCGTATCGTAGGAGAGTTTTTAGTAATAGCGGCAGACAGATTTGAGCTTTTTTGTCAAATTATGAACGGAGACGAGAATGAGATATAGGTTGAGTGGTTTCAGTCTAGAGTTAGGTCAATTTTATTAAGAATTGGATGTCACAGACGTTGGGTATGTTTGATTAGGTTCTGAGAGTTGTGGGTCTTTTAGCTATGTCAGAGAGAAATGGAGAGAGTTGGAGGAAGAGTTTAGAATCTTTGAGTTTGAAATGTCAAAGTATTCGTAGTGAGGAAGGATGAGTGTATCGTAGGAGAGTTGTTTAGTAATGGCAGGAGGCAGATTTGAGCTATGTCAAATTGTGAACGGAGATGAGAGTGAGATATAGGTTGTTAGGTTTCAGTCTTGAGTTAGGTCGATTTTGGTAAGGTGGCTTTGTCTGGCGGGGGGGGGATGTTGTGTTTGGAGATTGGTTGAGGGAGGGGGGGAGTTTGTGTTTGGGGATTGATGGGGGTGGCGGTTGTATGTTAATTTAAGGTGAATTAAAATTGCTTAAGGGGGGTTGTTGTGTGAGTGTGTATGTGTTTGCATGTAAATGTAAGGGGAGAGAGGGAGGGTTAGGATAATGTTATAAGGTCAGGTATGGTTCGGTTGTCGGGAGGAGGGGGGAGGAGAGGAGAGGAGAAGGGAGGCGAAAGGGGGAAAGGGGGGCTTTGGAGGTTCTTGGGTTAATTTATGGTATGGTAGGATTTCTTAGGAATGATATGTTTTGTGTTGCTAATGAATAGTTGTATTGCGTCATATGTTTTTATTTATTTATTTATTTATTTTATTTATTTATTTATTTATTTTTATTAGGAGGGTCAAAGGGGCTTGTTAGAAAGGTCGGGTATATTAAGTTTTTATTTTGGGAGGATTGTAGGTATCGATTTCTAAGAGGGGTTGTGAGTAAGGTTGGGTGGGTTAAGTTTTTCTTTTGGGAGGATTGTAGGTTTTGTTAGTGGTTGGCAGAGTTGGGTTAATTATTGCATTCTCTCTTTCTTGCAGGTATTGTGAGTTCTGGCCCCATTCTTGAGGGAGAGGGTTTGTGTACAGGTACATTGCACCCCTCCCCGACCTTGTTGGCTAAGAGAGGCGTTCAATGTCGTCTGCAATTTGGTACCGTTTTTATTAGGTACACCTCTCCGACCTTATTGGCTAAGGGAGGTGCCCATAAAACAGTGTTGATAACATTCTTGAGGGAGAGGGCTTGCGTACAGGCACTGTGGAACTCTCACCGACCTTATTGGCTAAGGGAAACGTACATGTCATCTGAGTTAGTATGGGATGGGTAAGTTAGGTATTTGTTTTGGGAGGAGTGATAGGGTGTGGTTAGTTAATGGTAGAATGGTTATTTTTTATTTTGTGTGGGATTGCTAGTAACGGCTGGGTATGTTAGGTTTTTGTTTTGGGAGGAGTGATAGGGTGTGGTTAGTTAATGGTAGAATGGTTATTTTTTTATTTTGTGTGGAATTGCTAGTAATGGCTGGGTACGTTAGGTTTTTATTTTGGGGGGATTGTTAGGGGGAGTGTTAGTGCAGGTTGAGTGGTTTAGTTATTTATTAATTTATTTATTTTTTATTTTTTTGTCAGAGTGGTCTTGAGTTTGAGTTGGTGGCGTGGGGTTTGGAGTGAGGGGGGGGAGGAGGGAATTGGTCAAGTCAGGTAAGGTTAGGTTGGGTGGGAATTATTGGGTGTGGGGTTGAGAAGAGGTTAGGTTAAGCTTAGTTAGGTTAGGTGGGAATCGTTGGGTGTGGGCTGAGGAGAGGTTAGGTTGATTTGGTTAGGTTGGGTGGGAATCGTTGGGTGAGGGTTAAGGAGAGGCTAGGTTTTAATTTGGGGGGAAATTGTTGGGTGTGGTTATAGGGAAGATATTAATACAAGGGAGGTGGGAGGGGAGTGTTTGGTCTGTTTAGTACTTAAAGATAGAAATTCTGAGGTGCAGGGATGAGGTCTAAATTGTCGAGTGACTGTGAGCGTGGTGGTGGTATGAGTGTTGTGTATGCAAGTGAGGGAAGGGCAGTTACGTGACTGTGTGTGGGGGAGTCGGGAGGTTGAGGGGAGTGTGCTAGGTTCGTGTCGGGGTTGATTTCTGTTTCCTTTGGGGTAGTGCCGTATAGGTTTACTTTGATTATTGATTTGGTTGGATGAGTGTATTGAATAATTTTTTTGCTGTCAGGTGTATAGGGAGACAGGGGGGAGGTGTTCTTCCTCTTTGGTCTAGGGGTCTTGACCACTAGTTCTGTGGGGGGAAGGGCTGCCATTTTATTCTTGGGAGTCTGGGGTGTTAGGGGAGGATCGGGTTTGGTTTGGGTGTTCGTGGTCCGGGAGTTCAACGTAGTCAAGTGGGAGAAGTCGGGTGTAGGCAAGGTCGAGGTGGAGGGGCCGGTATGTTTTGGACTGATTACTTTGGGGGGTGAGGTAATGGTAGAATGGTGAGATAAGTCAGGTGTAGGCATGGCAGAAGTGGAGGGGAGGAGGGAGACAGTGGATTCTCTGGGGGGTGGGGGGGGCATGTTGGTACGGTCGGAGATGGGGGCAGTGGGGAAGATGAGGTCGGGACCGGTTCTGAAGGAGTCAGGAATGTTTATGGTAGGGAGGCCGTTAGCCTTCAAACCCTCAATTACCAGATTTAGAAAAAGTGATCTATTACCGTTGCTTAGGGAATGTGCCAGAAGTATGATGGTGGTGATTTTTGCGTCAGTGTCGGGGGAAGGGAGGGGGGCGGTCAGGTTGTTGGTCCAGCAAGTGCGGGTGGAGAGAGTCGTGGGAGTAGGGAGTGAGTGGTGGGGAGGAGGAGGAGGTGCAGTGGGAGGTGAGGGTAGGCGTAGGCGGGGAGGGAGAGGTGTTGTGCTGTTATCGAGTCTGATTTGGCACTTGTTGCTGATGGCAGAGTGTGGGCCTTTACAATTACAGCATTTAGTTACAGTGGCAGTGCAGTTTCTGTATGAGTGGCCTTGATTGGCACATTTTGAACAGGTTAGTGAGTTACTGCAACGGTTGGTGGTATGTCCAAATTGGTAGCAGTTGTAGCATTGGTGGACTGGGATGTAGTGTTGGAATTCGATGTTATGTGAGGGGATGATGTGATTGCCGAATTTAATTCCGTTGGATTTCAATTTGATGGCGTCAGTTTGTGTAGCTGTAGTGATTTTCAACATGGGGAGAGTTCCCATCCGGGCTGCATATGTCATTTGGGAGGTGTTGTGTGTGTTGAGTTCTGTCAATAGGTTAGGATTGTCAAGGATATGGGGGATGATTTTTCTACATATGAGGGTGCATTTTGCGCGGTATTCGGGTGAGCTGAGGACCGTTAAGCCATTGTCTTTTAGTTTTTTGTTCAATGCTGGGGAGTGGAATAGGTCGGCGTCTTCGTCATTCTGTACAAATATTTTGATAATGTCGTCATTGGTGAAGGAACGTATTTGGAAGATCAAAGTCAGCTGAAAAATGAGTGAAGCGAGGTCTGTGCACTGTTGGATGGTACGGTCCACTTTGAGTTTAATTGAAGGCATGTTAACTGTTTCAATTGGAGATTTATGGAGATCTCCCCTAACAAATTGTCCCTAATTTCCTGCGCCCCTCACGTAGGGGAGGCCCTGCACTATCACAGAGGTCCCCAGGCGAATCGGCAGGCTGTGCTGACCCCCCGCCCTTCACACAAACACGCACTAGCGAGGTGTGGGGACAGAGGGCGTTTCCAGACGAATACTCCCCTGTACGTCAACTGACAGGGGAATAGGTCCTTTCACGGCACGGAAGATAAAGGTTAGAGTGGTAGAAAAAGGTCTGAAAACTTACTGCTGACTCTTTCTTCACACCAAGCCCCTCAGCTAGTTATTATATGTCTTATTTGTGTCACTCATGTTACTTGTATATTATTTGTAATTCGTAACCCATTCCCCAAATATGTAACTGTATATTTTCCGTCTTCTGGCTGCCAAGCTCTTTCAATAAACCGTTAATTATTAATATTATTATTATTTATATGTTGGCCCATACCAACTCACTCCCCTGAACCCTCCTCCCCACCGGACTATCAACAAGTTCTTGCCATAAGGTACTATCTCATTTGGCAAAGGAATGGAACCAGTGATGAATAGTGGTGAACAGTGCTTAACTCAGTGAAAAACAACTCGGCAGTTGAGTCTTACCCAAGCTAGCTAACCACCTTCACACAGTGAGGTCCCAGGTACCCGGTTATACTTCCCCTGAGACTCCACGATATAGAGGCCTGGGACCACACCTCACCCACTTGAATGAGTGAGTCATGTGGACCACGTGGTGTCCCCAAGATGCTACGACACCACGTAGTGAATGTTTTGCTACAGCATCATCATGTGAAGTTCCTCATAACACCATCTGTGAGGTAACTGCTACATCATCAGGCCCCTCATAACGCCATCTGTGAGGGAGTTACTACACTACGTGTCTGCTGTTCAACACCTCACCTTACATGATCTACGCGTGCAAACATTAATCTGTATGTTCACTGTGTGCTCCTTCACCTTTCTCTAATGAGGGCTTTTGTTAAACCACCAATGTATGTACTAAGTCATTTGTGTCCAATGTATACTTTCGAAAAGCCCTTGTTTGGGGAAGGTAGGAGAGAGTAGTCGTCATTATTGTCCAAGCCACATTATTTATTTCTATATACAAGTAATGTAGGCTGGTTTTTAAATACCTCAATCCCCTAACGGTGCCGTTTGTATATTAAGAAATACCGAAGCCATACAGTACAACACCAGCGAATATGAAGTATCACTGTAACCGGCAACTGTTACTCACTCATACCTACATACATATATAGAGTCTTTACAGAATGATAGCAGACACGAGGAAGACGAACAACAAGAGGAGAAGAGTTAGAAGAAAATCAACTTCAAGCTAAGAAGAAGAATACCAAGACATTTCCTCCAAACAACAAAACAACACACACAATCAAGCCGACCAAACACTGAGAAACCATGGCGGAACCCAACATGCACCGGACGCTTGACCTGACTCTATCCTGCCGCATCCAGGCGAGTTGCTGCTTAAAGTCCCTCACGCAAGCGCTGTTTAGCCACTGCACCTATTCTATCCTCCTAAAATTCACTTCAATCCCCTCTGCCACTAGCATGTTATGTATGTATGTATGTATGTATGTATGAATGAATGATAACTGCAACTTTGCGTATTAAAACTCATTACTCTTACCGAAGTAATATAGTGCGTGGTTATGTTATGTCATGTTAGGATAGATTATAAACTACATTGGGTTACATTTCGTGAGGTTCGGTGACGCTACAGGAAGTTAGGTGAGGTACCTGGAGGTTAGGTGAATGTTGACTGACTGACAATTATTAGGAAGTGGTTCCAACACGTTCACACACAACCTATACTCATACCACAAGTCCAGAATTAGAGAGGATCATGTTATTGGATATATTTTCAACGATTTACTCAGTGTCTAACCAACTCTTTAGCGATTTAAATGTGGACCTAAAATTAGGTCCGTATATTTGTTTGTCGTGGTGGTGGTGGTGGTGTGCGCCCGTCCAAAACCATAAAGGGTGTGGCCCTGCTGTTTCAGGGCATACACCACATCCATGGCGGTGACGGTCTTCCCTTTTGCGTGCTCGGTGTAGGTGACGGCGTCACGGATGACGTTCTCCAGAAACACCTTGAGGACGCCGCGGGTCTCCTCGTAGATAAGGCCGGATATACGTTTAACACCTCCACGCCGAGCTAGACGACGAATGGCGGGCTTGGTGATACCCTGGATGTTGTCACGAAGCACCTTACGATGACGCTTGGCGCCACCCTTTCCAAGTCCCTTGCCTCCTTTGCCTCGTCCAGTCATGTTGTTGTGGTTGCTACTACAGGTGGTCCTGGTGTGGCTTCGCCGATCGATCGAAAATGCTAGTGACAGGGGGGAAGGAGGTTCAGGAGAAGAATAAAGGGAGGATTGAAGTGAATTTTAGGAGGAGAGAACAGATGCAGTGGCTAAACACCGCTTGCGTGAGGGATTATAAGATGGAGGCAGCAACAGCAACTCGCCTGGACGCGGCAGGGAGGCGACAAGACAAAGCCAGGCTAGCGTCAGGTCAAGCGTCAGGTGCGTGTTGGGTTGGGCAATGGATGTTCAGTGCTTGGTCGGCTTGATTGTGTTTTGGTTTCTTGTGTGGAGGGGATGTCTTAGTCTTCTTAGCTTGATGTCGATTTTCTTCTCACTCTCCTTCTCTTCTTGCTCTCTTGGAGTGTCCATTCGTTTGTGTTTGGGTCTTCTTGTTCGTCTTCCTCGTGTATTAAGTCCTCATAGGTGTGGAAGAAGTCAGAGAGGGTGAGGTTGACCTCGTGGGCTTCAGCACCACGGGCCGCGTGGGCTTCAGCACCACGGGCCGCGTGGGCTTCAGCACCACGGGCCACGTGGTGTTCTTGGTTCTGTGTGGTGGGCGGCTTCTGTTGAGTTTTCTTTTCTTGGTTTTTCTTTACTGCTGGTTTTTTCTTTTCTTGGGAGCGTACAGCAAGGAGGGCCTCTTTGTAGCTCAGTTTTTTCTCAAGACGAGCCTTGGCTACCCTGCACTCCTCCTTCCATCTGGGACAGGTCCGGTCGGCGGAGGAGTGTGGGCCACCACAGGCAGCGCATTTTTTCTCTGTGTTGGGGCAGACCGTGTAGCGGTGTCCAGGGCTGCCACACATGGAGCAGGTGTCTTCCTGCGCCTCACACTTGTTTACAGTGTGTCCATAGTGCTGGCATTTGTAACACCGTTTCGGTCTGCAGTAGGGCTTGACTGGCACAGTTACCCACGCCAGTTGAGCTTCCTTGGGTAGGGTGGAGTGGTGTCCGATGAGGGCATCCAAGGCCGTCCCTCCCTCTTGGAGGTGGGGCGTAGCTTGCGGATGACGCATGCGGCACTCGTGGCCACGTCTATAAGTGAGCAGTCACATACACTAGGAAGTAGGCTTCCCCAATCGGGGCTCCGTGAGAGAAGCTCAGGAACCACTCTACGACCACCAGCTAGTGGGGAGTGCTGTAATTCCTTTGCTATTTACTCAACCGGAATAGGTATGGAGCGCGTACGCCCTCCTAACCGCGATCCCCGCCTGAACCGCCAACCTGACGACCCGAACCACGACAGGCTTCGCACAGAGAAAGCAAACCAGTTACGCGCCTTCAATGAAGCCCTGAAAACTAGGAACACTGCCACCACCTCCAACAACTCCACCACCACCACCACCTCCACCACCACCACCACTGCTACCGCTACTGAGGACAACTGGACGAAGGTAGAAAACAAGAAACGCCGACGTGCTTTTTCGGGAAACGAATGCCGTCAAGCAGCCCCAAAGGCACCCATCACCACCACCAGCTCACCTCCAACGACACTGCCAACATTCCGGATCACGAAAACGGACGCAAAAACAACATATGCCGCCGTCACAGAGATGGAAAAGCTAAATCCTCTGGCCAAGTTCTCAGTGCGGCCCAACCTAAAGGGGGAGATGATCGTTCACCCCAAAGACAAGAACTCCGCCACCACCCTCGACACCTACCTGCAAAGCACCACCACCATTACTTCAACCAAGCTAGACCCCGCCCAGAAACTGATGAAGTCGGTAGTCCTCCGGTACCCAAAGGAACTACCTCTCGAACCCCTGGAGAACCACCCGAAGATCTTAAAAGCCGAGAGATGCTCTCCCCTGTCCGACAAGACGGCCACCACGAAACAAGTGCTCATAACGCACTACGGCTCACCCCCCAGCACCATAGACCTCAAAACCTGGGGGATCTACGAAGTGAGGCCCTTCGTCCCAGAGCCCCTGCGGTGCTTCAGATGCCAGAAATACGGGCATCATCAGACAAGGTGCACGTACAAGGAAATCTGCGCAGTCTGCGCACAGAAGCACGGCACACACTCCTGCCTCACCAAGCTGAAAAATGGGGAAAAAATTGCCCCCAAGTGTGCCAACTGCGGGGGCAAACACCACGCCTGGAATCCTGGGTGCTCCGAGAGAACAAAGAGGGTCCAGGCAAACCGACCAGCAGCAAGACCGGCCCCCACCGCCTACACACCAGCCCCACCAAGTACCTTCGTGTGGGGAACCCAAAGGCCCAAACAACAGAGACAACCTCCTCAGCCAGTCAACACCCAAAGTGCAGCCCAGTTTCCTGGCCTCACTACAGCCACACCTCAGCCACCCAAGCAGCAGACAACGACAACCACGAGCAAGACAAAAGAAGTACACACCAAGGCACCAGAAGGAATGATACACTTATCAGACCTAGCCAAGGTACTGACAACCTTCGCGGAGGGCCTAGCCGGACTACTGGGCCACAAGATCCAACCCACACAGCTCCAAATACTCATGGGGAGCATCCTCGGGCAAGTCGCCACAGCTCCAGCCACCTCAGTGGAGGAAGCCACGCCGGTCCGCACACGAGTAACAGCCGAGGTACACTCTACACCGAAGAAGGCCACCAGAGAACCCAAGATACCAACAGCTCCCAAGATACCGACAGCTCCCAGAAAGAAACTGGACGTTTCAACTCCCCTGAACCGAACCACGGCCCAGAAAGCAAAAACCACAGAACACGAAGACATGGACCTGATCCAGTTGGAATCGAGCTTGGACATCTCCATCGAGAACCACCAGAAGTCCCCGATGAAACAGTGGTGGAAAACGTCAGCACCCTGAACATCCTTACATGGAATGCTCAGGGCATCAAAAACAAAAAACACCTCCTACAAGAAGCAGCAGCCAAGGACAAGCTTGACATCATACTCCTACAAGAAACACTTCTACAAGAACACCACTGTTTCAAATTCAGCGGTTACAAGACATACAGGAGGCATTTCACGCAGGCGTCAACAAGAGGATGTATGATCTTGGTCAAGTCAAGCATACCCTCCGCCGATGTCACGCAGCAATTTCCATGTGGGGAAAATATCGAGACACAGGCCGTCAAAGTAACCCTCCAAGAACGGGAATTAACTGTTCACAACATCTACAAGAACCCAAGGGGCTCACTGGAGGTTACTCAATTATTTGCTTCGGCCGCTGACCACGCCACACTCATAGGAGGGGATTTCAACGCACATCATCCCTTCCTAAGCTCAGCAAGCCCCACAAATGAAGACGGCCTACACCTATACACCACCTTTCAAGATACACCCGAGATCTGCCTCCTGAACACCGGAGAGCCCACCCACACTAGGGGAGGAAGGCTAGATCTAACCTTCGTCTCCAGTGCACTACAGCCTTCAGCCTCCTGGCAGATACACCCCACGCTGACCAGCGACCACTTCGCCACCCTAACAACGCTGAAGGTGAACAAACTCCCCACTCCACCCCCCCCCCGAGATGGAGATACAATACCCAAAAGGCAGACTGGGGACTCTTTAAGAAACACCTGGCTAAGTGGCGCGAAAAATCACAGCCGGCCGGCGCAGCACCCGTGGATGAGACAACCCTCCACCAACAATTGGTCGAGGCGTTTCACCAAGCGGCAGAAGAGGCTATCCCAAAAACAAAACCCACATCAAGACAGTACAATGATTACTGGTACTACTGTCCCAGGGTGAAAGAACTCAACCACAGAGTGAACATGGCCCGAAGAAACTACAGGAGACATCCCACGGCAACAAACAGACATCTCCTGCAAGTCATAGTTAAGGATACCAGGGAAGAGAAGGAAGAAATTAAAAACGAAAGCTGGCTCAAGTGGTGCTCCGAACTGAACGAGCACACCTCCCTTGGCAAGATGTGGGCCCAGATCCGAAGGGCATCTGGGAAGGCAACACCACCACCACCAACTCATCCCAACCCAGAAGAGGAAGCCGAGAGACTTGCAAAACTGTTCTCTGACCGAGCAGCAACGAAAAACCTCCCGAGACAGGCGGAGGAGACACAACGGCGTCTGCGACAGGTCAGACTCCAGATGATCGAAGAGGCCTGCAACAGTGAAGATGACACTGACAGACCATTCAACCAGCAAGAACTCCAGAAGTCGCTAAAACGAAGCAAGGACACAGCTCCAGGGGCCGACAGGATAACCTACTCCATGCTTTCTCGTGCCGGTACAGCCGGACACGAGGCTCTGCTGCAAGCCATCAATGCTTCGTGGACAGCACAAAGACTCCCACCGGAATGGAAGAAGGCAGATATACAGCCCATTCCGAAGCCCAGAGAACCAGACAAGCCGAGGCCCATCTCCCTTCTCAGCTGCATAGCGAAGACCGGAGAAAGAATGGCTCTCAACCGA
>NW_024725444.1:0-16349 GCF_018991925.1 Homarus americanus | reverse complement strand
TGACCCACACCACATGAGCTCAGTGGCGTACTTGTTTGAAGTTGTTTCCTTAATCCTCAACAGGTTACAGGTTGTGTGTGTGGGGGGGGGGGGCGCATAGCAAGGGTGTAGCTCATGACGTGGCCGTGATGATGTGGGTCAGGTGTTAGGTCAGATACGACAAGGATAACTTGCCGCCGATACAAAGGGATGGATTAACGTCTCCAGTAGCTGCAGATATGGGTGATGAGCAGACCCAAAAGAGCCGCCCCCCCTAGCTACGCTAGTGCCCTTACACACAATATAAACGTCACAAAAACTGTCTCGTTACCAACACTGAATTCCTGACATAAACCCTTAACATTATTACTAGTTAACCGTAATAAGAAAACACGCAATTAACATCAGTACAAGATGACGTCATATAAAATCAGCTAATTAGAACGCAGGATGGCAGACGTGCTTCCCTTTTTATGCAGCTATTGTAATTCTTGACGCCGGTGATCTATAGCCATAACGCCGTCACCGTTTAATTAATTAGCATCGAATACACTTGTAAAGGTGTGATAATTACAGAAAAAATGTGTCCTCAAAAAACAAGTCAAAATAAAACTGCGTATCAACAGTCATTAGTGTTTTGTGTGTGTGTGTTATCTTATACGCAGTGACGGGTTAAGACTTTGGTAGGCCTTAGGCACCTCCAAGATATGGGGCCCCATTTGACAGCATATTCACTAATAACACAAGCTAGTACCTAATTATAAAATGTGATGTCGAAAGAATAAGATTCAGTGATGTTTGCCATGAATCGAGTCTAAGAAAATGGGTTAGATCAGCTGTTGTTATACAGTCCAGAAATATATTTGTTTACAAGAAGCACAGCTAGCTGGTGGACACTAATAGGATTAAGTAATAAATAAATGGGAAAAAATACCTCAGTATCAATTTAATAATAACCTGTAGAAAAAGGGGAAGAAAAGTTCTCGTTTTATTTTTCGTAGGCCCTAGGAGGAGGTGGTGTGTGGACTGCCTCTCTTGACTTACGACCATTTTCGTGTTTAATTTATTGATTTGATTTTATTTATTTGTTTTCGTCTTCGTTAAAATCTGCTACAAAGTAATTTAAATCTCGCATAGTAACGGTAATATATTAGTGATAAGATAATTATTGAATTGTTGTTTAAGTACCGTAAAGAGTCGTTCCAGTGCTTGTTTGATAGTTCGCTCGTTAGTTTATTTATTACTTCCAATAAAGGTCACCAAGGTTTTATTTTAGAGTAATAAGATAAATTAGAATATAATTGATATACGTCATTATTCTAACATCAACAACGATTTATACGATAGAGACTTAAAAATAAATAAATTTTGGCGATATGGCAACATGTATGGGGCAGCTGACAGCCACTATCTGACTCGCTGTTCGTCTCCGGGTCGTGATCAAGATGGACGTGTGGATTATTCCTTCATTTTTGACAATTTCCTTACAAACTTGATACTCTTTCGGTGTTATATACTGATATAAGTGGAAGTGTTCGGTGTTGTGAAGTGCTGGAGGACTCGTAACGTGAAGTGTTGTAGTGTTCGGTGTTGTGAAGTGCTGGACGTGAAGTGTTGTGTTAATATATGGGAAATATTGGTTAAAAGGTGAAGTGACCTGACGTGACTCAATGAGATTAGAGGATATTTGTCACTGATGCCAAGTGAAGTGTTATGGGCCCATAACTTGATTGGATTAATGGAAATAAATAGTGTTAACGGAGGTAGTGAACCTAATTGACAATTTCCTTACAAACTTGATACTCTTTCGGTGTTATATACTGATATAAGTGGAAGTGTTCGGTGTTGTGAAGTGCTGGAGGACTCGTAACGTGAAGTGTTGTAGTGTTCGGTGTTGTGAAGTGTTGTGTTAATATATGGGAAATATTGGTTAAAAGGTGAAGTGACCTGACGTGACTCAATGAGATTAGAGGATATTTGTCACTGATGCCAAGTGAAGTGTTATGGGCCCATAACTTGATTGGATTAATGGAAATAAATAGTGTTAACGGAGGTAGTGAACCTAATTGAAGGTTAAAGAAAAATTCACGCGTGGAATCCCTTTTTCTAGTGAACATTAAAAGTACAACGAGGTACCGTAGTGAATTTTCCAAGTGTCCTTTTTGAAGTGAAGTCAATTAAAACATGTGGGAACTACAAGAGTATTCACCACAGTTAACTACACCAGGACTTGATTCACCCTCCGCCAGGAATTTAAATTAAGGTATGATTAAAACTTTGGTTTGGTTAGGTATGGTTAGTGTTATGCCATCTATTACAATTGGCACACAGAGCTATTAAAATTGTTATGGGTTAATACGTCTGACTCGCCGCTACCCCTAGCAACATCATCAAATACAATATCATATCAGTACACTTTACATTGAGAAACATTAAGAAAATCTAACATTAAACCTTACCAACACACACAGTAGGTTTAGGTCTGGTTTTGTTGGGGTTTTTACTCATGTGTATAACGAAAAACCGTCCCTGCCTATTAGGTTTATGGACATGAAGGTTATGAATGGATAATAATCACAATTTTACATTAGACAAATTTATGATTATCTAAGGACGATGAAACGGGCTGTGATTATGGAATTTTTCGTTGAATTACTATCCTTCCGGCAAACATTAAGAGTCTTTGAGATTTTATTGACCGCTACACCTATGGTTAACGAGTGAGTTTCTTTATAGAAAGTTGATATATTTAACTGAAGGGATGAAGGTCGCTACGGTGGCTGAGGTGTAACCACGGCTTGTTCAACAGAGCGAGTTTCTTCCTCATCCAACTAATTATTAGTTTGGTCTTAAAAACCGGTGTGTGTTGTTAAAGTAATGATTATAACTTACTACAGGGGCATACTTTGAACTCAGTTTTTGTCGATTATTTTTAGAATGTGACTTGAATGTAGCTGTAGTTTAACGGAGTGTTCAGGTGTTTGAGATGAGTAAAAAATGTTCTGGATTTACTGAGGTCACGATATGTAGTCTGTAGGCTGGTCGCTTCGGGGTGGTAAAAGTCTCAGGAAAGCTTTGATATTATCGGAAAACGAATCACGGAGAACAGGTAAATTTTGATATGTATCACTTAGTGTTTTATTTAATTTTAAAATCAAACTTTAACCATTAATGATTTGTGTCAGGTTGTTGGAGAGACGAGGGCACTGGGGCCACCAAGTACTTGTTGTTTATTCTCAGCCTCAATACCAAGCCCGTTAGATACAAGTAACGTAAACAAGATCCATGGACAGTCCCGTAGAGTAATCCATTAGGCACAGTTGTCTTAAGGGTCAAGGCTGTACTTGACCTAAACTAAGAGATAAACAAATGGAATTATTGGATCAAAAGCTCCACCATGTTTACATCTGAGTCAAATGAAAACTGAAATAATTATTATTTTTTACTTAAATTATTAACAATTATTATCTATCAATCAATTATCTTATTACTTATAATAACAAATAATTTCTAATTAATTAATGACTACATTTATTAGATATTAACTACAACGCTTACTTGATCATAATAACAAAGTGACCAATTATATAAACGTATTTTTCAATTAAATTGTCTTATTTTTTAAAGTAAGTTTTTTCTGTTATGTTCTTAAGATGTCTGCGTATTTGTGACTGAATTTATTGACGATGAATTGAAACACATTCGTTCCATTGCACAGAAACTTGGGTATCCTTCTGTGTTTGTTGATCGTTGTTTTAAAAGGGCTAAATAATCCTTTCATTCCTCTCAAACCCGACAAATTCCTACACTTAAGAATATTCTGACTCCGCCCTATCGTAATGAATTTGTCCCGTTAGTTCGGTCCCTAAAGCTGCCAAATATTAATGTTGTTTTCATGTATGACTCAACCATTACCAATATGTTAATAAGAAATAGCAAGTGTAATAGCAAATGTAATTGTAATTATGTAGGACAGACAGGAAAAACACTGCAGCTCAGAATCAAACAACACCTTAGCAGTGCCCTGTTGGTTCATGTTAGGAGTAATAATCATCCCATTACTTGGGGAAAAAAGCTTAGAAGTATTCAAATCATCTTGTGTCACAGGAAGACTTCTGGTTGAAGCTAGTTTGATTAAGGAATTAAAATCAATAAACCTTAGTGATGGTCACTTCAAAACTGATAATATGTTACATAAATTTATCTGTACACCCTCCTACACATCCCTACACCCTCCTACACATCCCTATCCATCCTTACACACCTTCGGCACCCTCTTTACACCTTCCTACACATCTCTACACCCTCCTACACATCCCTATCCATCCTTACACATCTTCAGCACACCCTTTACACCCTCCTACACATCTCTACACCCTCCTACAGATTTAAAGAATTTTTAAAACTAGCTTTAAATGATTGTTTGTTTTTATTTAATAACAAAGCTTTAAACAATGTGATGGTGTTGCTATGGGTTCACCTTTAGGTCCCACGTTGGCCAACGCTTTCCTCTGTCACCACGAGAAGCTTTGGCTTCCCGAATGTCCCCCCAATTTAAGCCTTTGTTCTATCGTCGGTTTGTTGATGACACTTTTTTAATTTTCAGATCAATTGATCACGTCCCTATGTTCCTAAATTATTTAAATTCGAAACATGGCAACATCAAATTTACTTGTGAATTGGAAAAGGAAAATATTCTTTCATTCCTTGATGTTAATATCCACCGTCTTCATAACAGTTTCGAGACAGCCTTATACAGAAATCAACTTTCACTGGTTTGAGTTCAAAATTTTCATTTTTTATTCCTCTTCATTACAAAGATAATCTAGTACGTACTCTTACCAACAGAGCCTTCAATATCTGTTCAAGCTATTTCCACTTGGACATTGAACTAAAATACATAAAGTAACTACTCTTTAATAATGGCTTCCCTAAGAGATTTACAGACACTTACATTGGCAAAACCCTAATTATGTTTTTTAGTCCCACACAGCCTCAAATACACACTGTCCCTAAATATTCTATCTCACCATCCCGTACACAGGCCCACTCAGTTTCACCCTTAGAAATAAACTTAAGAAGCTTTTCAATGAATTCTATCCACAAATTTCTCTTAGACTAGTCTTTAAAACCCAGAGTTCAATTAAGAAATTCTTTAAAATTAAAGACACCATACCCACATACCTGCAATCCTCAGTCGTTTATCAATTTACGTGTGCTAGCTGTAGGGCAGCATATATAGGTAAAACTAAAGACATTTGATAACTTTTTGATAGATTTAGATTTGCCTCAAGCAGTTTTCATGATTTTTTTTGTCCATCACCATATTTGTATTTTATTCATCAAAGGAAATGTACTGTTGAATAAAGAGAAGAAAACAGCGATATATGCCTCTTGGGTGAGACTCGATAGTGACTGAGTTAATACATTACATTGTTTAATACATCAATAAAATTGTTTCAGTTAGCCTTACCACTACCTCGGCAACCACAACATAATTGTGTTTTGTAATCCTTATTATGTAGAGATGTTAAATATTGGTTGTGTTAGTACTATGATTCATAAAGCAGCCTGTTTAATGGACGCACATACATTCTATATCTAATACAATATTTTCTTTTTCAGAAATGGTTAAGGTAAATGCAAGTTACCTGTTTGAGCTTAGCTGATTAACGTAACATCCAGAATTAAATGTCATCATTATTATTATTAGTATTATTTTTAATTTGAGTTTCTAGAGTATTACAGGTCCATAAACCACATATTTGTGATTTGTTGACCCATGAGCCTTGATGTGTCAGGGGAGGATATTAGATGTTCTCTGTAGTGTACTAACACCTGCCCCGCCAGTGCTGGAAACGTATAACGGTGCCAACTTCAGGTAGTGAGACACACTGAGGCTTATTACAGTAAAATGTTCAGCTTTAGGGATCAGTTCTACTAACAAGGTCTGTGTTGTGTTGTAGTCGACACAGATGAGTAGTATTTTTATGTCACTTTACCTCAAGATGCAAAGAAGACGAAGTGAAGAAACAGGTACGACGTTTGGAAGAAAAGGACCGAGACTCTACCTCCGCCTAACACACATAAGGTAAATTAGTTGTTTTGTGTTTACATAACTGAAGGGTGAAGCATTATATTCAATTGAATAGAAAAAATATTTGCTGAGAAACGACAACAGTTGTCTCCCCTAGTTACATGGCGGTCAGCGTTTTATCGGTACATGCACTCGATCTATTAACTCAGTTTAAATTAAGTTTTCCAATATTTTTGAGACTTTGTGACACCAAATACTAGTCGAGAAGTGATTGGCAGTACGATTTATTCATCTAGGACCATTATTTGACTTCATTGCGGCTACATTTGGGTAATTAGTCGGACCGCTTTTTTATATATGTCTACATTACATGTCCCACCTGTGCCAGACATCTGCGTCATGACACTTGTATAGCAAAACTTTCCCTATAATTATAACATATACAAATCAACAAACGTTCATATCATGTGATCTTTAATTTAGGGATGGTGAATCGGCTGCTTGTCCAATTAACCAGTCCTTTCACACATATTTATATTTGGGTTTTAAGTAACGAAACCCAAACGGTAGTTCCTTTGTTTTATTATAAAAGGTTGTAGATATAATTCCTGAGTGTATATCAACCGTAAGTCTCACTGTCTAGGAGTGAATGAGAAAGGGACGGCGTTTATGTACGATAAACGTTAGGTCACGTCCTTACGATACGAGTTGAGGCGAGTTACTGAAGCTTAAGGGCATCGCAGTGCGTGCTTACAGAAATGCTGAGCTATGGGTCTCGCCCTCTTGGGTGAGTTGCCCGCTCACGTGTCCATATCATGTCTCACTCATAGACAGTGGAAAGTTACAGGGGGTGAATCTGAATATAATATCACATGTATTGACCCATTTATATAATACGTTCTGTTAATGAGACAGGGGCCTATTACAATGGGTCCAGCTAGCAGAAAATGGGAAATTGTCCAGTGTGACGAAGAAGGTCGATATAGGGTGGTTGAAGGAGGCGTGTGTTGAAGGTGGATATCGAGTGAGGATTTGTATTAGCTTTTAATTATTACGTTGATGTGTGTTTAAGGTGTAGTATCTTGGGTTATTTAATGGGAGAATTAAGAGTCACACGGTCTGTCTGGCTGGCTCTTTATTCTCTGTTCTCGGTCACATCGTGCCTAACACATTTCGTAAGAAGTAATATAATATATAATATATACATTCAATAAATGCAGCATATAAACATACATATATATAACATAAGGTTACAAGTTTAGTTACCAACCTTGAATCGGCTGCTCGTCCAATTAACCAGTCCGTTCACACATATTTATATAAATTTATATAATTTATTTTTTATTTTTTTATATTAAATTTTTTTTTTGTTATAAAAATATTTTTTTATATAAATGTTTTTTATATCAAATTTCTGTTTATTTTTTTTATATAAAAATAAATTTTTTTTTTTATAAATTTTTTTTTATATATAAATTTTTTTTTATATAAAATATTTTTTTTATATATAAAATTTTTTTTTATATATAAAAATAATTTTTTTTTATATAAAATTTTTTTATTTTTTTTATATAAATTTTTTTTTATATAAAAATATTTTTTTATATAATTTTGTTTTATAATTTTTTTTTTATAAAATTTTTTTTATATAAAAATATTTTTTTTTATATCAAAATTTTTTTTTATATATAAAAATATTTTTTTTTTATATATAAATTTTTTTTTATAGTTTTTTTTATATAAAAATGTTTATTATTTTTTTTTATATAAAAATAGTTTTTTTATATAATTTTTTTTTATATAAAAATATTTTTTTTTATATAAATATATTTTTTTTTATATAATTTTTTTTTTTTTTTATATAAAATTTTTTTTTATTATTTTTTTATTTAAAATATACGGCAAAGAGAGCATATACCAGGTCATGACGTTAGTATCTGCAGGCTGAGATAGAGAGATACCTTAAATTTATAATACATGAATTTTTACCGAGAGTAAGTGAAACGTGGCTGCCACCCACCGTAGACTTTTTCACGCTCTGAGTCCCGTGTGTAGCGACTGATAGATCTTCACTGAAAGTAAACTTAATGTCCCTCTATTAGAAATGTTTTTGTGTGATATTTATTTTTTTATACCATATCTATATTATCTGAGACATAATTCATAAAAGTCCTAAGCTCCATCACCAGTTATATAATAAATAAATGTCACAGGAAGTTGTGATGTTCCACACAATTGTCAGTATCACTCATGAAGATTATAGTGAAGTGTTGGTGAAGTTATGTTTTATATAATTTGTGTACTTTACCTGTCCAATTATACCTTATTATAACCATCCCTCACATGTAAACAGGCTGATTAAACATATCTTGAAAACATTAAAGCGATAGATACGTGTAATGAAGAGGCTTGTCTGTGTACAGGTATTGTCACTACTCTCATGGGACATAGTTTAGATGATAATTAACAGTATTGAAACACTTTCCTTTGTGCTTAGCTTTTTTTTCCACTTTAATCCCCAAAATATCTTCATATTCTTTCACGTTTCCTTATTTGTTTCATTTACTCTTCCTCCATATCACTTTCATTTACCCTTAGCGATGTTCTTTGGTATGTCACGATTCTCTCTCTTCCAGCCACGACGTTTACCTCCTCGTCTCCACGCAGTCGGTCACTTACACCGCTGCCGTTAATCACACGTAAGGCAATCGTTGCCATTTTTCTTTTTTGCCACTCTGCTGTTGTTAATCTTTTGTGAGGGGATTCTTGATATTTTTCGTTTTTGCCTCACTGCTGCTGCAGTTAATCACACGTAAGTCAATTGTTACCATTTTTCGTTTTTGCCACACCGGTGCCGTTAATCACACGTAAGGCAATTGTTGCCATTTTTTGTTTCAAAAACACAGCTGCCGTTAATCACACGTAAGGCAATTGTTGCCATTTTTTGTTTCAAAAACACAGCTGCCGTTAATCACACGTAAGGCAATTGTTGCCATTTTTTGTCTTTGTCCCTCTGGTGCCATTAATCACATGTGATACTCGATCAGGGGACTTTGTTATACTCGATCGGGGGATTTTGTTTTACTCGATCGGGGGACTTTGTTATACTCGATGAGGGGACTTTGTTATACTGGATCAGCGGGTTTTATTATACCGGATCTGCGGGTTTTATTATACTAGATCAGTGGCCTTTGTTTTGCTCGATGAGGGGACTTTGTTATATTCGATGAGGGGACTTTGTTATATTTGATTAGGGGGCTTTGATATACTCAATTAGGGGACTTTGTTATACTCGATGAGGGGGCTTTGTTATACTAGATCAGTGGCCTTTGTTTTGCTCGATCAGGGGACTTTGTTATATTCGATGAGGGGACTTTGTTATATTTGATTAGGGGGCTTTGATATACTCAATTAGGGGACTTTGTTATACTCGATGAGGGGGCTTTGTTATACTAGATCAGGGGACTTTGTTATACTAGATCAGTGGCCTTTGTTTTGCTCGATCAGGGGACTTTGTTATATTCGATGAGGGGACTTTGTTATATTCGATCAGGGGGCTTTAATATACTCTATCAGGGGACTTTTGTTATACTCGATGAGGGGGCTTTGTTAGGCCAGATCGGGGATCTGCCATATACTAGATCAGGGACTCTTGTTATACTCACAATGAGGGGACTTTGTTATGCCAGATCAGGGGGACTTGAGCTATACTCGATCAGGGGACTTTGTTATACTAGATCAGGGGACTTGATATATTCTCGATCAGGGACTTTGCTTATGGCTGGATCAGGGGACTTTGTTACTCAGATCAGGGACTTGATATACTAGACTGTGTGACCTTGGTTATACTAGATCAGGGACCTTGTTATACTCAGGATTAGGGACGGTTATACCAGATCAGGGGACTTTGTTATACCAGATCAGGGGACTTTTGTTATACCTCGGATCAGGTTTTTGTTATACTAGACTCAGGGACCTCTTGTTATACTCAGATCAGTATCTCTTGTTATACTCAGAGATCAGGGACTTTGTTATACTCTGATCAGGGGACTTTCAGTGAAGTATAGTTTCAGATCAGGGGACTTTGTTATACTCGATCAGGGGACTTTGTTATACCAGATCAGGGACCTTTTGTTATATACTCAGATCAGGGACTTTTATACTAGATCAGGGATCTTTTGTTATACCAGATCAGACCTTTGTTATACTAGATCAGGGGACTTTGTTTACCAGATCAGATTCTCGTCAAGTACCAGATCAGGGGATTGTATACCTTGCATCAGGGGACTCTTTGTTATACTAGATCAGGGGACTTTGTGATACTAGATCAGGGGATGTTGTTATACTAGATCAGGGGACTTTGTTATACTCGATCAGGGGACTTTGTTATACTAGATCAGGGGACTTTGTTATACTAGATCAGGGGACTTTGTTATACTAGATCAGGGGATGTTGTTATACTCGATCAGGGGACTTTGTTATACTAGATCAGGGGACTTTGTTATACTAGATCAGGGGATGTTGTTATACTAGATCAGGGGACTTTGTTATACTCGATCAGGGGACGTTGTTATACTAGATTAGGGGACTTTGTTATACTCGATCAGGGGACTTTGTTATACTCGTTCATGGGTTTTTATTATACTAGATCAGGGGACTTTGTTATACTCGATCAGGGGACTTTGTTATATTAGATTAGGTGACTTTGTTATGATTTCTGATCAGGACCTTTAAGGCGCTCAGGATCAGGGTTTTATTATACTAGATCAGGGACTTTGTTATACTCGTTCAGGGGTTTTTATTATACTAGATCAGGGGACTTTGTTATATTAGATTAGGGGACTTTGTTATACTCGATCAGGGGACTTTGTTATACTAGATCAGGGTTTTTTATTATACTAGATCAGGGGACTTTGTTATACTCGATTAGGGGACTTTGTTATACTCGATCAGGGGACTTTGTTATACTCGATCAGGGGACTTTGTTATACTCGATTAGGGGACTTTGTTATATTAGATTAGGGGACTTTGTTATGCTCGATCAGGGGACTTTGTTATACTAGATCAGGGGTTTTTATTATACTAGATCAGGGGACTTTGTTATTCTCGTTCAGGGGTTTTTATTATACTAGATCAGGGGACTTTGTTATATTAGATTAGGGGACTTTGTTATACTCGATCAGGGGACTTTGTTATACTAGATCAGGGGTTTTTATTATACTAGATCAGGGGACTTTTGTTATACCTGGATTAGGGACTTTGTTATACTTTGATCAGGACTACATTATACCAGATCAGGGACTTTGATATACTAGGATCAGGGGACTTTGTTATACTAGATCAGGGGACTTTGTTATACCAGATCAGGGGACTTTGTTATACTAGATCAGGGGACTTTGTTGCGCTCAGATCAGGGACTTTATTATACCAGATCAGGGGACTTTTGTTATACTAGATCAGGGGACTTTGTTATACTAGATCAGGGGACTTTGTTATACTAGATCAGGGGACTTTGTTATACTCGATCAGGGGACTTTGTTATACTTGATCAGGGGACTTTGTTATACTATATCAGGGGACTTTGTTATACTCGATCAGGGGACTTTGTTATACTAGATCGGGGGACTTTGTTATACTAGATCAGGGGACTTTGTTATACTTGATCGGGGGACTTTGTTATACTAGATCAGGGGACTTTGTTATACTCGATCAGGGGACTATGTTATACTAGATCGGGGGACTTTGTTATACTAGATCAGGGGACTTTGTTATACTTGATAGGGGGACTTTGTTATACTAGATCAGGGGACTTTGTTATACTAGATCAGGGGACTTTGTTATACTAGATTAGGGTACTTTGTTATACTCGATCAGGGGACTTTGTTATACTAGATCAGGGGACTTTGTTATACTAGATCAGGGGACTTTGTTATACTAGATCAGGGGACTTTGTGATACTAGATCAGGGGATGTTGTTATACTAGATCAGGGGACTTTGTTATTCTCGATCAGGGGACTTTGTTATACTAGATCAGAGGACTTTGTTATACTAGATCAGGGGACTTTGTTATACTAGATCAGGAGATGTTGTTATACTCGATCAGGGGACTTTGTTATACTAGATCAGGGGACTTTGTTATACTAGATCAGGGGATGTTGTTATACTAGATCAGGGGACTTTGTTATACTCGATCAGGGGATGTTGTTATACTAGATTAGGGGACTTTGTTATACTCGATCAGGGGACTTTGTTATACTCGTTCATGGGTTTTTATTATACTAGATCAGGGGACTTTGTTATACTCGATCAGGGGACTTTGTTATATTAGATTAGGGGACTTTGTTATACTCGATTAGGGGCCTTTGTTATATTAGATCAGGGGACTTTGTTATACTCGTTCAGGGGTTTTTATTATACTAGATCAGGGGACTTTGTTATACTCGATTAGGGGACTTTGTTATATTAGATTAGGGGACTTTGTAATACTCGATCAGGGGACTTTGTTATACTAGATCAGGGGTTTTTATTATACTAGATCAGGGGACTTTGTTATACTCGTTCAGGGGTTTTTATTATACTAGATCAGGGGACTTTGTTATATTAGATTAGGGGACTTTGTTATACTCGATCAGGGGACTTTGTTATACTAGATCAGGGGTTTTTATTATACTAGATCAGGGGACTTTGTTATACTCGATTAGGGGACTTTGTTATACTCGATCAGGGGACTTTATTATACTCGATCAGGGGACTTTGTTATACTCGATTAGGGGACTTTGTTATATTAGATTAGGGGACTTTGTTATACTCGATTAGGGGACTTTGTTATACTCGATCAGGGGACTTTGTTATACTCGATCAGGGGACTTTGTTATACTCGTTCAGGGGTTTTTATTATACTAGATCAGGGGACTTTGTTATATTAGATTAGGGGACTTTGTTGTACTCGATCAGGGGACTTTGTTATACTAGATCAGGGTTTTTTATTATACTAGATCAGGGGACTTTGTTATACTCGATTAGGGGACTTTGTTATACTCGATCAGGGGACTTTATTATACTAGATCAGGGGACTTTGATATATCTAGATCAGGGGACTTTGTTATACTAGATCAGGGGACTTTTGTTATACTAGATCAGGGACTTTGTTATACCAGGATCAGGTACTTTTGTTAGGCCAGGATCAGGGACTTTGTTATACCAGATCAGGGACCTTTGCTGTACCAGATCAGGACTTGTTATACTAGATCAGACTTTGTTATACTCGATCAGGGGACTTTGTTATACTCGATCGGGGGACTTTGTTATACTAGATCAGGGGACTTTGTTATACTCGATCAGGGGACTTTGTTATACTAGATCGGGGGACTTTGTTATACTAGATCAGGGGACTTTGTTATACTTGATCGGGGGACTTTGTTATACTAGATCAGGGGACTTTGTTATACTCGATCAGGGGACTTTGATATACTAGATCGGGGGACTTTGTTATACTAGATCAGGGGACTTTGTTATACTTGATCGGGGGACTTTGTTATACTAGATCAGGGGACTTTGTTATACTCGATCGGGGGACTTTGTTATACTAGATCGGGGGACTTTGTTATACTAGATCAGGGGACTTTGTTATACTTGATCGGGGGACTTTGTTATACTAAATCAGGGGACTTTGTTATACTCGATCAGGGGACTTTGTTATACTAGATTAGGGTACTTTGTTATACTCGATCAGGGGACTTTGTTATACTAGATCAGGGGACTTTGTTATACTAGATCAGGGGACTTTGTTATACTAGATCAGGGGACTTTGTGATACTAGATCAGGGGATGTTGTTATACTAGATCAGGGGACTTTGTTATTCTCGATCAGGGGACTTTGTTATACTAGATCAGAGGACTTTGTTATACTAGATCAGGGGACTTTGTTATACTAGATCAGGGGATGTTGTTATACTCGATCAGGGGACTTTGTTATACTAGATCAGGGGACTTTGTTATACTAGATCAGGGGATGTTGTTATACTAGATCAGGGGACTTTGTTATACTCGATCAGGGGACGTTGTTATACTCAGGATTAGGGACTTTGTTATACTCGATCAGGGACTTTTGTTATACCTGTTCATGGGCTTCTATTATACTAGATCAGGGACTTTGTTATACCTGGATCAGGGGACCTTGTTATAATAGATTAGGGGGACCTTTTGTTATACCTGATTAGGGCCTTTGTTATATTAGACTTCAATAGGGACTTTGTTATACCTGTTCAGGTTTTTTATTATATTTAGATCAGGGACTTTTGTTATACCTGATTAGGAATTTTTGTTATATTAGATTAGGGACTTTTGTTATACTCGATCAGGGGACTTGTTATACTTTAGATCAGGGTTTTATTATACCAGACTTGTACTTTTAAGTTATACCTGTTCTGTGGGGTTTTTATTATACGATGAGGGACTTTGTTATATTCGATCAGGGGGCTTTGATATATTCAATTAGGGGACTTTGTTATACTCGTTCAGGGGTTTTTATTATACTAGATCAGGGGACTGTGTTATTCTAGATCAGGGGACTTTGTTATACTAGATCAGGGGACGTTGTTATACTAGATCAGGGGACTTTGTTATACTCGATCAGGGGACTTTGTTATATTAGATTAGGGGACTTTGTTATACTCGATCAGGGGACTTTGTTATACTAGATCAGGGGTTTTTATTATACTAGATCAGGGGACTTTGATATACTCGTTCAGGGGTTTTTATTATACTAGATCAGGGGACTTTGTTATATTAGATTAGGGGACTTTGTTATACTCGATCAGGGGACTTTGTTATACTAGATCAGGGGACTTTGTTATACTAGATCAGGGGACTTTGTTATATTAGATTAGGGGACTTGTTATACTCGATCAGGGACTTTATTATACTCAGATCAGGGACTTTATATATCTAGATCAGGGGACTTTTGTTATACTAGATCATCAGGGACTTTGTTATACCAGATCAGGGACTTTGTTATACCAGATCAGGGACTTTGTTATAGCTCAGATCAGGGGACCTTTGTTATACCAGATCAGGACTTTGTTGTACCAGATCAGGGACTTTGTTATACTCAGATCAGGGACTTTGTTATACTCGATCAGGACTTTGTTATACCGACTGGGGGACTTTTGTTATACTAGATCAGGGACTTGTTATACCCGATCAGGGACTTCGGTTATACCAGATCGGGGACTTTGTTATACTAGGATCAGGGACTTTTGTTATACTTGGATCGGGGACTTTTGTTATACTAGATCAGGGACTTTTGTTATACTCGATCAGGGACTTGATATACTAGATCGGGGACTTTTGTTATACTAGATCAGGGACTTTGGTTAGGATTTTTGGACCGTGGGACTTTGTTATACTAGATCAGGACTTTGTTATACTCGATCGTGACTTTTGTTATACCAGATCGGGGACTTTGTTATACTAGGATCAGGACTTTGTTATACTTGGATCGGGGACTTTTGTTATACCAGATCAGGGACTTTTGTTATACTCGATCAGGGACTTTTGTTATACCAGATTAGGCACTTTGTTATACTCGATCAGGGGACTTTGTTATACTAGATCAGGGGACTTTGTTATACTAGATCAGGGGACTTTGTTATACTAGATCAGGGGACTTTGTGATACTAGATCAGGGGATGTTGTTATACTAGATCAGGGGACTTTGTTATTCTCGATCAGGGGACTTTGTTATACTAGATCAGAGGACTTTGTTATACTAGATCAGGGGACTTTGTTATACTAGATCAGGAGATGTTGTTATACTCGATCAGGGGACTTTGTTATACTAGATCAGGGGACTTTATTATACTAGATCAGGGGATGTTGTTATACTAGATCAGGGGACTTTGTTATACTCGATCAGGGGACGTTGTTATACTAGATTAGGGGACTTTGTTATACTCGATCAGGGGACTTTGTTATACTAGTTCATGGGTTTTTATTATACTAGATCAGGGGACTTTGTTATACTCGATCAGGGGACTTTGTTATATTAGATTAGGGGACTTTGTTATACTCGATTAGGGGCCTTTGTTATATTAGATCAGGGGACTTTGTTATACTCGTTCAGGGTTTTTTATTATACTAGATCAGGGGACTTTGTTATACTCGATTAGGGGACTTTGTTATATTAGATTAGGGGACTTTGTTATGCTCGATCAGGGGACTTTGTTATACTAGATCAGGGGTTTTTATTATACTAGATCAGGGGACTTTGTTATTCTCGTTCAGGGGTTTTTATTATACTAGATCAGGGGACTTTGTTATATTAGATTAGGG
>NW_024725443.1:0-21410 GCF_018991925.1 Homarus americanus | reverse complement strand
TGTGCTTTGGTTTTCAGTTACATGTGCTCCTCAGTTCATGCACAACACTGCAAAATCCTTCCCTCACTCCCTACCACAACATTGCAGTCCTTCCCTCACTCCTACAAACCCTGCAAGTCCTTCCCTCACTCCTACACAACCCTACAAGTCCTTCCTCCTCCTACTCCTTCCTGCAAGTCCTTCCTCCTCTACACACACAAATCGTCCTTCCCTCACTCCTACACAACATTGCAGTCCTTCCCCTCACTCTACACAACCTGCAAGTCCTTCCTCACTCCTACACAACCCATAAGTCCTTCCCCTCCCTGCTCCTGCAAGTCCTTCCCTCCCTCCCACACAACCCTGCAGTCCTTCCTTCACTCTACACAACCCTGCAAGTCCTTCCTCACTCTCTCCACCCTGAATGTCCTTCCTTAACTCTGACAACCCTGCAAGTCCTTCCCTCACTCTACACAACCTGCAAGTCCTTCTCACTCCTAATCAACCTAGATGTCCTTCCTAACTCTGCTCAACCCTGCAAGTCCTTCCTCACTCTACACACAGGCAAGTCCTTCCCTCAGTCCCTAACCTACAAGTCCTTCTCACTCCCTACTCCACCCTGAATGTCCTTCACTTAACGCCCTAGCCAACCCTACAGTCCTTCTTTCCTCTGAAACAACAGGCAGTCCTTCCCTCACTCTACACACGTTACAAGTCCTTCCCTCATTTCCTACACAGCAAACCGTCCTTCCTCCAGTCTACACAACCTGCAAGTCCTTCCCTCACTCCCTACACAACCTGAATGTCCTTCCTTGCTCTACAACCCTCCGTCCCTTCCCCTCCTCCTACACACAACCCTTAAGTCCTTCCCTCCTCCTAAAACCACCTGGTCCTTCCCTCACTCTACACAACCTCCAAGTCCTTCCTTCACTCCTACACACCCTGCAGTCCTTCCCTCACTCTACACAACCCTGCAGAGTCTCCCTCCTCTATCAACCTGGTGTCCTTCCCTTAACTCTAACCAACCTGCGTCCTTCCCTCACTTCTGAGCAACAGGCAGTCCTTCCTCACCACTACACAACACTACCGTCCTTCCTCCACCCTACACAAACTACAAATCCTTCCTCACTCTGCAATAAGTCCTTCCTCAGTCTACACAATACTACCGTCCTTCTCCTCCTCCACACAATACTACCGTCCTTCCTCACTCCTACACCACACTGCAAGTCCTTCCTCACTCTACACTACTACACAGTCCTTCCTCCTCCCTACACAAAACTACAAGTCCCTTCCCTCCACTCCACAATGCAAGTCCTTCCTCACTCTCTCTACAAGCTACACGTCCTTCCCTCACTCTGCACAATATTACAGTCCTTTCACTTTTCCCCAACACAAAACTACAAGGTCCTTCCCTCAGTCTACACAACTGATCCTTCCCCTCACTGATACACAACACTACAGATCCGTCCTCTCACTCTACACCACACTAAAGTCCTTCCATCCTCTGCCCTGTCCTTCCCTCACTCCCACACAACCCACAAGTCTTCCCTCACTCCTACACAACCCTGAATGTCCTTCCTTAACTCTAACCAACCCTGCAGTCTCCTTCTTTCACTCACATAGCACAATCTTCCTCACTCTGAACAACAGACCGTCCTTTCCCACTCCCTACACAACACTACCGTCCTTCCTCACTCTACACAACACTACAAGTCCTTCTCACTCCTACACAATACTACAAGTCCTTCCCTCACTCCTACACAATGCTACAAGTCCTTCCTCACTCTACCCACAATGCTAAGTCCTTCCTCTCTACACAATACTGAGACTCCTTGCTCCTCACCACACTGCAAGTCTTCCCTCCTCCTACAATACTACAAGTCCCCCTCACTCCACTACACAATACTGCAAGTCCTTCTCACTCTCTACAATACTACAATCCTTCTCACTCCTTTGTGTACAAGTCCTTTCACACCCCCAACACAAGTCCTTCCTCAGTCTACACAACTTCCGTCCTTCCTCACTGACACCCATTACAGTCATCTCTCTCCCACCACCTAAGTCCTTCCATCCACTCCTACAACCCTACCGTCCTTCCCTTCCCCAACCCTGCAGTCCTTCCTCCTACAAAACCCTGGATGTCCTTCCCCAACTCCTAACCAACCCTGCAGTCCTTCTTTCGCTCTGCACAACAGTACAGTCCTTCCCCTCCTCCTACACAACAGGGCAAGTCCTTCCCCCACTCCCTACACAACATTGCAAGTCCTTCCCTCACGCCTACAAAACCCTGCAAGTCCTTCCTCTCCTCACAACCCTGCAGGTCCTTCCCTCACTCTCCTACAACAGGTTAAGTCCTTCCCTCACTCTACACAACAGGCCGTCCTTCCCCTCTCTCCTACTCCCCTGCAAGTCCTTCCTCCTCTCCCTACACAGTGGGCCGTCTTCTCACTCTACACAACAATACAGTCCTTCCCTCACTCCATTTGCAATCCCCTCACTCTAAACAACAAGGCCGTCCTTCCTCACACCTACACAACAAGGGCAAGTCCTTCCCTCACTCTACAACATTGCCGTCCTTCCTCCCACCCTCCAACAATACCCAGCTCTTGCTCACTCCTACACAACCACCGTCCTTCCCTCACTCCCTACCACAAAACCCTGCAGTCCTTCCTCACTCCTGCTCAACAGGGTAGTCCTTCTCACTCCTACAACTTGTGCAAATCTTTCCCTCACTCCTACTCAGCCTGGATGTCATTCGCCAACTCTACAGCCCTGCATTGCTTCTTTCACTCCTACACAACAGTGCAAGTCCTTCCTCACCCCTACACATTCCTTCCTCACTACTACCACACCTTTGCAGTCCTTCCCTCACTCTACACAACCCTGCAAGTCCTTCCCTCCTCCTACACAACATTGCAAGTTCTTCTCTCACTCACCACAACATTGCAGTTCTTCCTCACTCTACTCAACCCCTGCGTCCTTCCCTCCCTCCTACACAGCAAGCAAGTCCTTCCCTCTCTACAACATTACCGTCCTTCCCTCACTCTACACAACCCTGCAAGTTCTTCCTCACTCTACACAACATTGCAAGTTCTTCCCTCACTCCTACTCACCCTGCATGTTCTTCCTCACTCACTCAACCCTGCAAGTCCTTCCTCACTCTACACAACCCTGCAAGTCCTTCCCTCACTCTGCACAACCCTGCAAGTCCTTCCCTCACTCCTGCACCAGCAAGTCCTTCCTACTCCTCACAACCCTGCTCGTCATGCTCCATCCTGCTTAACCTGCAAGTCTCCCACTCACTCTACATTCAGCAGTCTTCCCCTCACTCTACACAACATTACCGTCCTTCCTCACTCCCTACACCTTCCCCGTCCTTCCTCACTCTACAACATCTGCATTCTTCCTCACTCCTACACAACATACCAGTCCTTCCTCACTCCACCACTCTGCAGTCCTTCCTCACTCCCTACACATTGCAATCCCTTCCCTCAGTCCTACACAACCCTGCAAGTCCTTCTCTCACTCTACACAACTGTACAGTCCTTCCCTCACTCCCTACAAACCTGCAAGTCCTTCTCTCACTCCCTACAACCCTGCAAGTCCTTCCTCACTCTTTCAACCCTGCCGTCCTTCCTCACTCCTACACAACAAACAGTCCTTCCCTCACTCCTACACAACATTGCCAAGTCTTCCTCCCTCACTCCTGCACCCTGCAAGTCCTTCCCTCACTCCTACTACACAACTGCTAGTCCTTCCCTCATCACAGAACCCTGCGAGTCCTTCCTCACTCCTACACAACCTGCAAGTCCTTCTTCATTCCCACAACCTACATCCTTCCTCACTCCCTACTCAACCCCTGATGTCCTTCCTTGCTCTACCTTCTGGTCCTTCCTCACTCTACACAACCCTGCAAGTCCTTCCTCTGTCTTACAAAATCCTTCCTACTCTAACCAACCCACTTCCTCTACACACAAGCAGTCGCTTCCTCAGTCTACAACCTACAATCCCCTTCCACTCTACTCAACCTGAATGTCCTTCCCTGCTCTAACCAACCACCGTCCTTCTTTCACTCTAAACAACGAACACGTCCTTCATTCCCTACACAACATTACAAGTCCTTCCCTCACTCCCTACACAACAAGCAAGCTTCTTCCCTCAGTCCCTACACAACCCTGCAGTCCTTCCCTCACTCCTACTCAGCCCTGGATGTCCTTCCTTAACTCCTACACAACCCACCGTCCTTCCTTCCTCACTCTACACCTTCCTGCAAGTCCTTCCCTCACTCTAAAACCCTGCAAGTCCTTCCCTCACTCTCTACCAACCCTGCAATCTTCCCTTCCTCCCTACACCTTCCTGCAAGTCCTTCCCCTCACTCTACAACCTGCAAGTCCTTCCCTCACTCTGTCCTTCAAGTCTTCTTAACTCTAACCAACCCTGCAATCCTTCCCTCACTCTCTTAACAGACTTAAGTCCCCTTCCCTCACTCTACACAACTTTACAAAGTCCCCTCACTCCTCACACAACACTACAGTCCCTCACTCTGCAATACTACAAGTCCTTCCCTCACTCCACAACATTGCAAGTCCTTTCCTCAGTCGTGCACAACCCTGCAAGTCCTTCCACTCACTCTCCCCACAACATTGCAGTCCTTCCTCAGTCTACCATAACCTGCGTCTTCCCTCACTCTACATACAGAGTCCTTCCTCCTCACTCTTCTCAACCCCTGCAAGTCCTTCCCTCACTCACAACAACTCCGTCCTTCCCTCTCCTACACAACATTACCGTCCTTCCCTCACTCCTACACAACCCTACCGTCCTTCTCACTCTACAACCCTGCCGTCCCTCACTCTCCTGCAGTCCTTCCTCACTCCCTACAACCGTCCTTCCTTCACTCTACCACAACCCTGCAAGTCCTTCCTCACTCTACTCCAACCTGATGTCCTTCCTTCTCTACACACAACCTGCAAGTCCCCCTCACTCCTACACAACCCTGCAAGTCCTTCCCTCTGCTCCTAATCAGCCTGAATGTCCTTCCTTGCTCCTAACCAACCCTGCAAGTCCTTCCCTCCTCCTACACAACCTGCAAAAGTCCTTCCCTCAGTCTCCCACACAACCCTGCAAGTCCTTCCTCACTCTACTCAACCCTGGTATGTCCTTCCTTCACTCCTAACCTACCTGCAAGTCCTTCCCTCACTCCTACAGCAATCCTTCCCCTCATCCTCACAACACTACAGTCTTCTCACTCCCTACACAACAGAACACGTCCTTCCCTCACTCACAACCTGCAAGTCACTTCCCTCACTCTACTCAGCCCTGGGCTGTCCTTCCTTCCCTACACAACCCTACCGTCCTTCCCTCACCCTGCAACCTGCACGTCCCTTCCTCACTCTAAAACCCACAAGTCCTTCCCTCACTCACAACCCTGCAGTCCTTCCTTCACTCTACACCTTCCCTTCAAGTCCTTCCCTCACTCCCACACACAACCCTGCAGTCCTTCCCCTCACTCTACACAATGCACAAGTCCTTCCTCTCTCTGCAATACTACACGTCCTTCCCTCACTCATGCCTGTCCAATACCATTCCTTTCCCCACTCCTACACAAAGCTACAAGTCCTTCCTCCCATCTGCAACTACTAAGTCCTTCCTCACTATACACCTTCCGTCCGTCTCTCCTCTACCCATAAGTCCTTCCTCACTCCCTACCTTCCTACCGTCCTTCCTCACTCCCCCACCCTGCAAAGTCCTTCTTTCACTCCTACAACCCTACCGTCCTTCCACTCTACAACCTGCAAGTCCTTTCCTCCTACCCTGCAAGTCCTTCCCTCCTCCCTGCATTGTTGCAAGTCTCCCTCACTCTCTCCCATCCTGCAGTCCTTCCTCACTCTACACAACCCTGCAAGTCTTCTCACTCCCTACACAGCTTGAGAAGTCCTTCCCTCTTCCTCACAACAGTAGTCCTTCCCTCACTCCTACACAATCCACAAGTCCTTTCACTGCCCCAACACAAAGCCTACCGTCCTTCCCTCACTCCTGCACAACACTACAGGCCTTCTCACTCTACACAACACTAGACGCTCTCCTCCTACACCACTCGTCGCTTCCTCCCACTCACCACCGTCCTTCCTACTCCTACACAAGTCCTTCCTCACTCTACACAACACTGCATTCTTCCCTCACTCCCTACAACACTACCATCCTTCCCTCTCCCTACTCAACCATGCAAGTCCTTCCCTCACTCCTACACAACATTTGATCCTTCCTCAGTCTACACAACCTACCGTCCTTCCTCTTCTCTACACAACATTGCCGTCCTTCCTCACTCCCCATAACCCTGCAAGTCCTTCCCTCACTCCTACACAACCCTGCAAGTCCTTCCCTCACTCCCTACTCCATCCCTGCAGGTCCTTCCCTCACTCCCTACAACAGAGCAAGTCCTTCCCCTCCTCCTACAACATTGCAAGTCCTTCCCTCCTCCTACACAACCCTGCAGTCCCCTCCTCCCTACAACCCTTCAAGTCCTTCCCTCACTCCACAAAACCTGCAGTCCTTCCTCACTCCCTACAACCTGCAGTCCTTCCCTTCACTCCTACACAACCCACTGATCCTTCCTCACTCCTACTCCCTTCCTGAATGTCCTTCCTTACTCTACACAACCCTGCAAGTCCTTCCTCACTCCTACACAACCCTGCGTCCTTCCCTCACTCTGTCACACCTAGATGTCCCCTTACTCTAACAACCCTGCAGTCCTTCTCCTCCCCTACACAACAAAGCAGTCCTTCCTCAGTCCTACAACCCTGCAAGTCCTTCCTTCACTCCTACTCCAACCCTGAATGTCCTTCCCCACTCCCTAACCACCCCTGCAAGTCCTTCTTTCACTCTGAACAGCAGAGCAGTCCTTCCCTCACTCTCCCCCAACATTACCAGTCCTTCCTCACTCCTACACAACAGAGCAAGTCCTTCCTCAGTCCTACACAACCCTGCAAGTCCTTCCTCCTCCTCTCAACCTGGTTCCTTCCCTCACTCCTACAACCCTGCAAGTCCTTCCCTCACTCTACACAACCCATTAAGTCCTTCCCCTCACTCCTACAAAAACCCTGCAAGTCCTTCCTCCCACTCTACACAACCCTACAGTCCTTCCCTCACTCCCTACCCCTTCCCTCAAATCCTTCCCTCACTCTACACAACCTGCATCCTTCTCCTCTATCCTTCCTGAATGTCCTTCCTTCACTCTAACCAACCCTACCGTCCTTCCTCACTCCCTGAGCTGTGAGCAAGTCCTTCCCCTCACTCCCTACACCTTTCGTCCTTCTCACTCCCTACACAACCTACTCGTCCTTCCCTCACTCTACACAATACTGCAAGTCCTTCCCTCAGTCCCTACACAATACTACAAGTCCTTCTCCCACCCTTTTCGTCCTTCCCTCTCTACACCCACACTGCAAGCCTTCCTCACTCTACACATGCTACAATCTTCCCTCACTCTCACCACACACTGCAAGTCCTTCCTCCTCCTACACAACACTCTGAGTCCTTCCCTCCTCCCTACACAATACTGCAAGTCTTCCTCACTCCTCTACAATACCGTCCTTCCCTCACTCACTACACAATATTACAGTCCTTTTCCACACCTTAGCTTCTAAGTCCTTCCTCAGTCCCTACCATTTAAGTCCTTCCTCACTACACAACCCACTGAAGTCCGTCTCTCACTCTACCACACTAAAGTTTTCCATCACTCCCTACAACCCTGCAAATCTTCCCTCCTCCCCACACAACCCTGCAAGTCCTTCCCTCCTCCCTACAAAACCTAGATGTCCTTCCTTAACTTCTAACCAACCCTGCAAGTCCTTCTTTCACTCTACACAACAGTGCAGTCCTTCCCTCACTCCCTACACAACAGGTGCAGTCCTTCCCTCACTCCTACACAACATTGCAAGTCCTTCCTCATCCCTACAAACCTGCCAGAGTCCTTCCTACTCCTACACCCTGCAAGTCCCCCTCACTCCTACCAACAGTAAGTCCTTCCTCACTCCCCACAACATGAAGTCCTTCCTCACTCCCTACACAACCCTACAGTCCCTTCCTCACTCCTACACAATACTGGTCCTTCCTCACTCCTACAATACCGTCCTTCCTTACTCCTACACCACACTGCAAGTCTCCCTCACTCTACACAATACTACAAGTCCTTCCCTCACTCCCTACACAATACTGCAAGTCCCTTCTCTCTACAATACTACAGTCCTTCCTCACTCTTTAATGTACAAGTCCTTTCACCCCCAACACAAAACTACAAGTCCTTCCTCAGTCCTACACAAAACTACAAGTCCTTCCCTCACTGATACACAACACTCAAGTCCTTCTCACTCCTACACCCACTGAAGTCCTTCCATCACTCCTACCTGCAATCCTTCCTCCTCCCAACCCTGCAAGTCCTTCCCTCCCTCCTACACAACCCAGAGTCCTTCCTTAACTCCTAACCAACCCTGCAGTCCTTCTTTCACTCTACACAACAGTACCGTCCTTCCTCACTCTACACAACAGGCAAGTCCTTCCCTCACTCCCTACACAACAAAACAAGTCCTTCCCTCACTCCCTACACTACACCCATAACCTTCCCTCCCTCCTACACAACAGGCAAGTCCTTCCCTCACTCCTACACAACATTGCAAGTCCTTCCTCCTTCTCAACCCTGCAAGTCCTTCCTCACTCCCCTACAACAGGCCCAGAGTCCTTCCACTCCTCGTACACAACATTGCAAGTCCTTCCCTCACTCCTACACAACACTGCAGTCCTTCCCTCACTCCTACACAACCCTGCAAGTCCCTTCCTCACTCCCTACACAACAGGCAAGTCCTTCCCTCACTCCCCTACTCCCACTTGAAACCGTCCTTCCTCACTCTATACAACACCACCAAGTCCTTCCTCACTCCTCACAACCCTGCAGGCTTCCCCTCCTCTACACAACCCTGCAGTCCTTCCTTCACTCCTACACAACCTGCAAGTCCTTCCCTCACTCCTACCACAACAGCAGAGTCGTTCCCTCACTCTACAACCCTGCAAGTCCTTCCTCACTCCTACACAACAGGGCAAGTCCTTCCCTCACTCCTACACAACCTTCATGTCCTTCCTCCTCCTACACAACCCTGCAAGTCCTTCCCCTCCTCCTACACACAGCCCTGCAGTCCTTCCTCACTCTACACAACCTGCAAGTCCTTCCCTCACTCCCTACAACAAACCCAGTCCTTCTCACTCCCTACACAACTTGCCATGTCCTTCCCTCACTCCTACACAACCACTGCAAGTCCTTCTCACTCCCTACACAACCTGAGATGTCCTTCCCTCACTCCTACACAACCCTGCAAGTCCTTCCTCACTCCTACACAACCCTGCAAGTCCTTCTCTCTCTCTCAACCCTGAGATGTCCTTCCTTACTCTAACCATCCCTCCCGTCATCTTTCACTCTACACAACACTACCGTCCTTCCCTCACTCCCTACACAACATGCAAGTCCTTCCCTCATTCTACAACCTTGCAAGTCCTTCCCTCACTCCTACTCAACCACAGTGTCCTTCACTCCTACCAACCCTGCAAGTCCTTCCTCCTCTACACAACACTACAAGTCCCCTCTCACTCTACACAATACTACAAGTCCTTCCTCACTCTACACAATACTGCAAGTCCTTCCCTCACTCTACACTGCACTGCCTTCCTCCTCTACACAACCAGCAGTCCTTCCCTCACTCCTACACAACATTGCAAGTCCTTCCCTCACTTCTCCTTCTCAAGTCCTTCCTCACTCCTACAACAAACAGTCCTTCCCTCACTCCTACACAACATTACCATTCTTCTCACTCCCTACACAACACAAGTCCTTCCCTCACTCTACACAACCACCACCTTTCCTTCCCTCACTCCTACACAACAAGCAGTCCTTCCCTCACTCCCTACCACTTGCAAGTCCTTCCCTCACTCTGCTCTAACACCACCAAGTCCTTCCTCACTCCTCACAACCCTGCAAGTCCTTCCCTCCTCCTACACACAACCCACCGTCCTTCCTTCACTCTACACAACCCTGCAAGTCCTTCTCCTCCTACACAACATGCAAGTCCTTCCTCACTCCCTACCTACCTGAAGTCCTTCCCTCACTCTCTACCTGCAAGTCCTTCCCTCTCCCTACAACCCTGCAAGTCCTTCTTCCTCCCTACACACCCTGCAAGTCCTTCCCTCCTCCTCTCTCCCTAGATGTCCTTCCTTGCTCCTACACAACCTACAGTCCTTCCCTCCTCCTACCACAACCCTGCAAGTCCTTCCCTCACTCTATCCCTGAATGTCCTTCCTTGCTCTACAACCTGCAAGTCCTTCCTCACTCCTACACAACAGAGCAGTCCTTCCCTCAGTCCCTACACAACCCTGCAAGTCCTTCCCTCACTCCTACTCCAGCCTGAATGTCTTCCTCCTAACCAACCCTGCAAGTCCTTCTTTCCTCCTGAACAACAGGCAGAGTCCTTCCCTCACTCTACACAACATTACAAGTCCTTCCTCACTCCTACAACACTCAAGTCCTTCTCACTCCTACAATACTACAAGTCCTTCTCACTCCTTACAATACTACAAGTCCTTCCTCCTCCCTACACCCACCCTGCGAACCTTCACTCACTCCTACACAACAGGCAGCCTCCCCTCCTCCTCTCACTCTCTGCAAGTCTTCCCTAACTCCTACCCACTGCAAGTCCTTCCTCACTCTACACAACATTACCGTCCTTCCCTCACTCATACTCAACCTGCAGTCCTTCCTCACTCCTACAACGGGCAAGTCAGCCCTCCTCTTTAACAAAGCAAGTCTTCCTCACTCCTACCTTGCATGTACCTTCCCTCCTCCCTACACAACCCTGCAAGTCCTTCTTTCTACACAACACTGCAGTCCTTCCCTCACTCCTGCAACATTGCCAAGTCCTTCCCTCCTCGTACTCACCTGCAGAGTCCTTCCCTCACTCCTACACAACAGGGCAAGTCCTTCCTCACTCTTACAACAAAACCGTCCTTCCATCACTCCCTGCCCCACCTTGCCACCTACCTTCCCCTCCCTACTCAACCCTGCAAGTCCTTCTCCTCCCTACACAACAAAGCAGTCCTTCCTCACTCATTTTCCTGTTGTTCTTCCTCACTCTACCCTGCAAGCCTTCCCTCACTCTACACAACCTCCCAACTCATTCCTCAGTCCTACACAACAGGCAAGTCCTTCCTCACTCACAACAGGCATTCTTCCCTCACTCTATCAAGTACAAGTCCTTCCTCACTCTACACAACCCACAGCAAGTCCTTCCTCACTCTCTACACAACCTGCAAGTCCTTCCCTCACTCCCTACATATGCAAGTCATCCCTAACTCTACACAAAACTACATGTCCCTTCCTCACTCTACATACACAATACTACACGTTCATACCTCCTCCCACACATAACAAGTCCATCCTCATCTACACAATACTCAAGTCCATCCCTAACCCTACACAATACTACAAGTCCTTCTCTCACTCTACACCATGCAAGTCCATCCCTAACTCCTACACAATACTACAAGTCCTTCTCTCCTCTACACAACACTACAGTTCATCCCTCACTCACACATCACTACAAGTCCCCCCTCACTCCTACATACTATAAGTCCTTCCCTCTCTACACAATACTACAAGTCCTTCCCTCACTCTACACAATACTACAAGTTCATCCCTCTCACACAACATTGCAAGTCCTCCACACAACACACCAAGTTCATCCCTCACTCCCACACAACATAACAAGTCCATCCCTTGCATACCACAATACTACAAGTCCTTCCTCCTCCCTACACAATACTACAAGTCCTTCCTCACTCCTACACACAATACTACAAGTTCATCCCTCCTCTCACACACATACCAAGTCATCCACAACTCCTACACAATACTACAAGTACTTCCCTCACTCCTACACACAAAACTGCATGTCCTTCCCTCACTCCCACACAACACCTCCATCCTCTCCTACACAAACTGCATGTCCTTACCTCACTCTATTACACAATACTACATGTTCATCCCTCCTCCCCCAACATAACAAGTCCATCCTCCTACTCCTACACAATACAAGTCCATCCCCTACTACCTACAACTACAAGTCCTTCTCTCACTCCTACAACATACCAGTCATCCCCTACTCCCTACAATACTAGTCCTTCTCTCCTCCTACAATACTACAAGTTCATCCCTCACTCACACAACATAACAAGTCCATCCTCACTCACCACACCTACAGTCCTTCCCTCACTCTACACAATACTACAAGTCCTTCCCTCACTCCTACACAATACTACAAGTTCATCCTCACTCTCTCAACATAACTCGTCACTCCCTACACCTTACACCAAGTCCATCCTCACTCCACACACAACATACCAGTCCATCCCTCACTCCCTACACAATACTAAGTACTTCCCTCACTCCCCACACAACATACCAGTCATCCCTCACTCCTCAAACAATACTACAGTCCTTCCCTCACTCCCACAACACTTCATGCCCTTCCCTCACTCTACACAACCCTGCAATCGTTCCTCACTCCTACACAACCTTTGCAAGTCCTTCCTCACTCCTACCAACCCTGCAGTCCTTCCCTCCTCCTACACAAGGCAGTCCTTCCCTCACTCCTACACAACCCCTTCCCTACCGTCCTTCCTCACTCTACCACACTTCATGTCCTTACTCTCCTCCACACAACAATGCAGTCCTTCCCTCACTCCTACACCCCCCTGCAGAGTCCTTCCCTCACTCCTACATAACCTGCAGTCCTTCCCTCCTCCTGCACCAACAGGGCAGGTCTTCCCTCACTCCTACACAACTCTGCAAGTCCATCCCTCCTCCCTACACAACCCTGCAAGTCCTTCCCTCACTCCTACACCCACTGAAGTCTTCCTCACTCCCTACACAACAGGGCAAGTCCTTCCCTCCTCCTACACAACCTTCATGTCCTTCCCTCACTCCTACACACAACCCTCAAGTCCTTCCCTCCTCCTACACACCCTGCAAGTCCTTCCCTCACTCCTACCCCCTTGCAAGTCCTTCGTCACTCCTACTCAACCCCGCAAGTCCTTCCCTCACCCCTACACAACGTCTAGTCCATCTCACTCTACACAATACTGCAAGTCCTTCCCTCACTCCCCCAACCATCTACGTCCATCAAGTCCTACAAATGCTACAGTCCTTCACTCACCACCATGCAAGTCCTTCCCTCACTCCCACACACTGCTCTGCAGTCATCCCTCTCCTACACAACATACCAGTCCATCCTTCTTCACTACACAACTACATGTCCTTCCCCACTCATACACAATACTACGTTCATCTCACTCCCCACACAACATAACTCGTCCATCCCTCACTCCTACACAATGTCCATCTACCCCTACACAATACTACAAGTCCTTCTCCTCACTCCCTATGCAAGTCCATCCCTAACTCTGTCTACTAGTCCTTCTCACTCCTACACAATACTACAAGTTCATCCCTCACTCCCACACAACATAACAAGTCCACCCTCTCTCTACACACAATACTATAAGTCCTTCCCTCACTCCTACACAATCTACAAGTCCTTCCTCACTCCACCACAATACTACAAGTTCATCCCTCACTCTCTCACACAACCTATCTCGTCCTCTACCTTCCGTCCATCCCTCTCCTACACAACATACCAAGTCCATCCCTCACTCTACACGAAATCCTTCCTCACTCCTACACAATACTACAAGTCCTTCCTCACTCTCACCACAACATACCAAGTCCCATCATCTCCTACACAATGCTACAAGTACTTCCTCACTCCTACACAAAACTGCATGTCCTTCCTCCCCACTCACAACATACCAAGTCATCCCTAACTCTACACAACATACCAAGTCCATCCCTAACTCTACACAAAAACATGTCCTTCTCACTCACACACAATACTACATGTTCATCCTCACTCCCCACACAACATAACAAGTCCATCCCTCACTCCTACACAATACTACAAGTCCATCCTAACCCCTACACAAAACTTCTAAGTCCTTCCTCACTCCTACACAATAGTACAAATCCTTCCCTCCTCCTACACAAAACTTCAAGTCCATCCTCACTCCCCTACACAAAACTACATGTCCTGTCCTCCTCCCAACACAAAACTACAAGTCCTTTCCTCACTCCCTACACAAACCCCAATCCTTCCCTCACTCCCCACAACATACCAAGTCCATCCCTAACTCCTACACAATACTACAAGTCCATCCCTAACTCTACACAATACTACAAGTCCTTCTCTCTCACTCCTACACAACATACAATCCATCTACTCCCTACAATACTACAAGTCCATCCCTCACTCTACACAATACTACAAGTCCTTCTCTACTCCTACACAACATACCAAGTCCATCCCTAACTCCTACACAATGCTACAAGTCCTTCCCTCACTCCTACACAATACTACAATCCTTCCCTCCTCCCCCAACATACCAAGTCCATCCCTCACTCCCTACAAAACTACATGTCCCTCCCTCCCTACACAATACTACACGTTCATCCCTCACTCCCCACACAACATAAAGTCCATTCCCTAAATCCTACAATGCTACAAGTCCTTCCCTCATTCCTACACAATACTGCAAGTCCTTCCCTCACTCCCCATAACATGCAAGTCCATCCCTCATTCCTACACAACATACCAAGTCCTTCCCTCGACCTACACAACTTACCAAGTCCTTCTCACTCCTGTACAACATATCAAGTCCTTCCCTTACTCCTGCACAATACTGCTGAGCCATCCCTCCTCCCAAACAACATACCAATTCCCTCACTCCTACACAACACTACAAATCCTTCTCTCCCTCCTACACCACACTACAAGTCCTTCCCTCACTGATACACAATATCCCAAGTCCTTCCTCACTCCTACACAACATACCAGTCCTTCCCTTACTCCTACACATACTGCTAGGCCATCCTGACTCCAAAACATCATACCAAGTGCTTCCCTCCTACTCCTACACAACACCTAAAATCCTTCTCTCCTCCTACACCACACTACAAGTCCTTCCCTCACTGATACACAATATGCAGGTCCTTCTCTCACTCTACACAACATACCAAGTCATTCCCTCACTCCTACACAACTACAAATCCTTCTCTCCTCCTACACCACACTTCAAGTCCTTTCCTCCTCCTACCCAACATACCAAGTCCATCCTTCACTCCTAAACAACCTACCAAGTCCTTCCCCACTCCTACACAACATAACAAGTCCTTCCCTCACTCCTACACAATATAACAAGTCCTTCCCTCACTCCTACACAACATACCAAGTCCTTCCTCACTCCCCACACAACATACCAAGTCCTTCCCTGCAGAGTTAATAACCATCTATTAAGTCTCTGATTCTTGTTTCATTCGACTTCTGAACAAGTCCTTCCCTCACACTTACACCACACTACAATTCCTTCCCTCATCCCTACACCACACTACAAGTCCTTCCGTCACTCATACAACACACTACAAGTCCTTCCGTCACTCATACAACACACTACAAATCCTTCCCTCACTCCTACACAACACTACAAGTCCTTCCATCACTCCGACACAACCCCCTAAAGTCCTTCCCTCACTCCTACACAACCCTGTAAGTCCTTCCCTCACTCCTACACAACCCTGCATGTCCGTCTTTAACTCCTACACAACCCTGCAAGTCCTTCCCTCACTCCTTTACAACCCTCTAAGTCCTTCCCTTACTCCTACACAACCATGCAAGTCCTTCCCTCACTCCTACACAACCCTGCAAGTCCTTCCCTCACTCCTACACAACCTTGCAATTCCTTCAGTCACTCCTACACCACACTACAAGTCCTTCTCTCACTCATACAATACACTACAAGTCCTTCCCTTACTCCTACACAACACTACAAGTCCATCCGTCACTCCTACACCACACTACAAGTCCGTCCCTCACTCATACAACACACTACAAGTCCTTCCCTTACTCCTACACAACCCCGCAAGTCCTTCCCTCACTCCTACACGACCCTGCATGTCCGTCCTTAACTCCTACACAACCCTGCAAGTCCTTCCCTCACTCCTACACAACCTTGCAAGTCCTTCCCTCACTCTTACACAACCATGCAAATCCTTCCCTCACTCCTACACATCCCAGCAAGCCCTTCCCTCACTCCTACACAACCCTGCAAGTCCTTCCCTCACTCCTACACAACCCTGCATGTCCTTCCTTAAATCCTAACCAACCCTGCAAGTCCTTCTTTCACTCTTACACAACAGTGCAAGACCTTCCCTCACTCGTACAAAACAGTGCAAGTCCTTCCCCCACTCCTACACAACATTGCAAGTCCTCCCCTCACTCCTACACAATACTACAAGTCCTTCCCTCACTCCCACATAATCCCTGCAAGTCCTTTCCTCACTCCTACTCACTGCAACTCCTTCCCTCACTCCTACACAATACTAGAAGTCCTTCCCTCATTTCTACATAACACTGCAAGTACTTCCCTCACTCCTACACAATACAAGAAGTCCTTCCCTCACTCCTACACAACCCTGCAAGTCCTTCCCTCACTCCTACACAACCTGTTAGTCCTTCCTTCACTTCTACACAATCCTGCAAGTCCTTCCCTCACTCCTACACAAACATGCTAGTCTTTCCTTCACTCCTACAGAACCCTGCAAGTCCTTCCCTCAGTCCTACACATTACTACAAGTACTTCCCTCACTCTCACACAACCCTGCAAGCCCTTCCCTCACTCCTACATAATATTGCAAGTCCTTCCCTCACTCCTACACAATACTAGAAGCACTTCCCTCACTCCTACACAATATAACAAAACCTTCTTTCAGTCCTACACAATACTAGAAGCCCTTCCCTCACTCCTACACAACCCTGCAAGTCCTTCTTTCAGTCCAACACAATACTGCAAATCCTTCCCTCACTCCTACACAATACTAGAAGTCCTTCCCTCACTTATACACAACACTGCAAGTCCTTCCCTCACTTATACACAACACTGCAAGTCCTTCTTTCAGTCGAACACAATACTGCAAATCCTTCCCTCACTCCTACACAATACTAGAAGTGCTTCTCTCACTTCTACACAACACTGCACGTCTTTCCCTCACTCCTACACATCACTTCATGTCTTTTCCTGACTCCTACACAACACTGCATGTCCTTCGCTCACTCCTACACAATACTAGAAGTCCTTCCCTCACTCCTACACAATACTAAAAGTCCATCCCTCACTCCTACACAACATACCAAGTCCTTTCCTAACTCCTACACAATACTACAAGGCCATCCCTCACTCCTACACAACATGCCAAGTCCTTCCCTCACTCCTACACAACATGCCAAGTCCTTCCCCCACTCCTACACAACATACCAAGTCCATCCCTCACTCCTGTACAACATACCAAGTCCATCCCTCACTCCTACCCAACATACCAAGTCCTTCCCTCACTCCTAAACAACATACCAAGTCCTTCCCTCACTTCTACACAACATACCAAGTCCTTCCCTCACTCTAACACAACATACCAAGTCCTTCCCTCACTCCAACACAACATACCAAGTCCTTTACTCACTCCTACACAACATACCAAGTCCTTCCCTGCTTAATTAATCACTACCTATAAAGTCTCTGATTCTTGTTTTTCATTCGGCTTCTCCACTGTAATAAATTATGGTCACTGTAAATTACAATTCTCTGGTAGGTGTTGCCAAGATATATGTTAAACTTTTCCAGTGCCATTAGCAGTCACAGCTTCTTTCTCTATTGTAGAGTAATTCCATTGCACCAGCCCCAACATCACTGGTATTGCATAAATTTTACTTACGAACCATTCAAAATCCTGTCTCTGCCACGTCCAGTTCAACACGACTTCAGTCCAGCTGGCAGTCGAACCCGAGGCCTCCATCATCCACAACAGGTACCTTGCCAGTGAGCCACCATACTGTGTTGAACATAAGAACATAAGAATGGAGGAAACTGCAGCGGGCCTATTGGCCCATACTGGGCAGTCCCGTTTACACCCAACCCCTATTGCTCATATAAGTATCCAACCTATGTTTGAAGCTATTCAGCGTATTCTAGTTAATGATGATATTTGGTAACTTGTTCCATTCATCCACTACTCTGTTTCCAAACTAGTGTTTACCTATTTCACGCCTAAATCTAAATTTATCTAATTTAAAACCATTGTTACGAGTTCGCTCCTGGTTGGATAGTTTGAGTACCTTTGTAATGTCCCCTTTGTTTAGCCCTGCCTTCCACTTATACACCTCTATCAGGTCGCCCCTCGCTCTACGTCTCTCGAGGGAGTGCAAATTAAGATGCTTTAGCCTGTCTCTATACTCAAGGTTCCTAATGCCCGGGATTAGTCTTGTGATTCTCCTCTGAATTCTTTCCAAGGATTCTATATCCATTCTGTAATACGGCGACCAGAACTGAACTGCGTAGTCCAGGTGTGGTCTCGCAAGAGCAAGATACAGTTTTAGGATGACCTCGCTAGTCTTGTACCTAACACTCCTTTGTATGAACCCAAGTACTTTATTAGCCTTGTTACGAGCAAAAACACATTGTTTACTTGGTTTAAGGTTCCTACTTATCATTACTCCTAAATCTCTCTCGCAGTCGGATTTCTCTATGGCATCGTTGTTCATCTGGTTTCCCTGTTTATACACCAGTGTCAACATTAGATCGGGTCAAAAAGGGCATAAATATTTTAAATTGCAATTTAGAATTTGTAATAGTCTAGAAAAGTTGCTCCTATATAAAGTTTATCAAACTCCAACATATGGTATTAGTCTTGTATTATTACAGTAAAAGATGGCACCAATTTGCAGCCCTTAACTAATACTACGTAGATCTATCCATACTATTAATACTGAAATGTGCTCCATAATTTGGATTACTTGATCAACAAACACCTTTCCCTCAATATCAATATTTCGTTCTATTTTCCATCAGTATATAATACAGTTATCTCTTATTTTTCCTTGTCAGTGTACAACAGTTTACATTACCCTGTAGTGGATATCTCCCCTACAAACGCTGTTTGTCGCTGCGTAGCCGACCCCACGAATTCCACAGTATGTGCCTCGTGGTCTAGGTCAACTAGCGCCGCCATACATCACGGAGTGGGGGTCAACTACTAAGACACGCCTACCCCCCGCTATTTAAGACCTGACCTCGTGGTGACCTGTCTCTTTCTACCTACACCAACCAGCCAGCAACACCTCCTCCTCCTCCTCCGCCTGCCCGGCGGCCCTCGCTCCTCCTCCGCCTGCCTGGCAGTCCTCCCTCCCGCCGGAGAGCATGGTGACCCACAAGCTGGCCCTCCTCTGAGCACCCTCACCAACCAGCTCTCTCTACATCACGTTTGTAACCATGCTGCCTTCCCAGCACCAAGATGCATTGTACATCCAATACAACATGTATATAGAGAGCACATTGTGAGTTTCCTTTCTCCACCCCATCCTGAGTGTGAACCAAACATCCTGTGGGGTTTAAGATGTTTGGTTCACACTCAGGATGGAATGAAAAAACTCTAATCTTCTTCTCCAGCAATGAACTGTCTAGCTCATGGTTACAAGCTTTGTGACTGTGGCTTTATTGTGAAGATGTCAGAGGGTTTAACAATGAAATCTTATACTCGCCGACAGGCTGTTTCTGAGTAAACAGGAGGGTGTGCTAGCTGGTTGGTGTGGTAGAAGGGCAGGTCACCTGTTGTTGTTGTTGTATGAATTGTCGGACGTGGTCGACACGGCCTGCCTATAGGCGGCCGTTTGGTGGTTCGGCTGGGCTCCAGGAGCAGCCAGGCCGGTTAGAGTTTGGTGGTCACCTGCGGGTGGAAGGATACTGGTTGCAGGTGTGACGGACCCCGATCGGTGGTTGCTTTACCACCAGCCCCCACTCTTGGACGTGGTCAGCTTCAGAATTAGCGCGCCCCCGAACTGGGGTCCGCCTTGCTGGGGAGAGAGGATGCTTTCTAAACTATCTGGGTGGTGGGTATCGTGTGACAGGTAGGTGGTGAATGTGGTCTGTATGGGCCCCTTTCGAGTTAGAAGTGGCCACGCTGGGTATTTGACGTGTGTGTGTTCTTTGGAAATTTGAGTTCTGCGGGCTTTGTGACTTCTCCTGTCGAGAATAGTGTTCAGAAATGCTGGGTTGGCTGCTTTGGCTCCTGACAGTAAGTGCATTCGTGACGTCATTTCCCGATCATCTGCCAGGAAAAGAACACTTGTACTAGTCGTAGTCGGTGAAGGCTGACTTGGGGTTTGTCTTGAGTTTTTCTTGTCAACGAAGGTAGTTACACTTTGTGGCCGCGGTACCATTTGGCTTCCAGAACCAGCGTTGAGTGCATGAAGGAAGCTCTTTGATGTGGGCTTGGTAGTCTTTCTGAGGTGATTCTTGATCTGTTGTACTTGCTAGAACGGATGTGTACGCTACTAGAATGTGCTTTACTTTGCCCTTAAGTCTGCCACGTTCGTTTCCTCGTCCCTACGCGGCTGGGGAATCCGGTGTGCGGGCGACTGGTCGGTTTGGCTTTGCGGAATTCCTGTGGCTGTGCGGATCGGTGATGCAGACGTTGTCTCTTGGTTGACTGTGTTGTAGCGCCTGCGTAAATTTCAGTCACGTGTAGATGCCAGACTGTTGTGTATGTTGCAGCGTGTTGTAGGGCCTTTGAGATTGCTACAGTTCTGTTTGTGAGGGTGGAGCTTGATCATTGAAGAGTCTCCATTGGAGGGTCTGACCTTGGGTGTAGAAGAGCCGCTCAGATCTATGATGTTTTGGGTCCACCGACCGTCTGTGAAGTATGATGCTGCATCAACCGAACTCATTATTTATGTTGGAGAGAGTTATTTTTTGAGGTCCTCCTTCTGGAGGGTTATTTTACTAACCGAGGTCGGTGAATTTGGTGTGGCTGGTGGAGGGCTCCATAGTGGAGAGCAGTGTAACCATTGTCTCGTGTGTTGTCTTGGTTTGTTGATTTAACCCCGGCGGTGTTCTGCTTGCACGGAAGGTGTCCGGATGACCTCGCTTTGCCTCCGTGCAGCCAGGTGAGTGGTCCTGCGCCAAAATCTGGCAAACGAACAAAGCCCCGGACGCAAGATTCCCGAATCCAGCGCCTCCCTCCACCTGACCCCACAGGGGTGCAGGTCACCACGAGAATCAGGTCTTAAGAAAGCTAACGGGGTTGGCAGTAGTTGACCCCGCTCACGTGATGTATGGCGGCGCTGGTTGACCTGGGCCACGGGCATACGCAATTGGTGGTCGGCTACTCAGCGACAAACGGCGTTTGTGGGGAGAAACCACACAATCCAGAACCCCACAGTGCTAACAACACAGCCGCT
>NW_024725442.1:2500-3770 GCF_018991925.1 Homarus americanus | reverse complement strand
TCGTCGTCGTCGTCGTCGTCGTCGTCCTCTTCTTGTCGTCGTCGTCGTCGTCGTCGTCCTCTTCTTCTTGTTAATACATACACAGAGAAATACATACACAGAGAAATACATACACAGAGAAATACATACACATAGAAATGCATACACATAGAAATGCATACACATAGAGAAACACATACACAGAGAAATACATACACAGAGAAATACATACACAGAGAAACACATACGCAGAGAAACACATACACAGAGAAATACATACACAGAGAAATACATACACAGAGAAATACATACACATAGAAATACATACACACAGAGAAATACATACACAGAGAAATACATACACAGAGAAATACATTTATACATAGAAATACATACACACAGAGAAATACATACACAGAGAAATACATACACAGAGAAATACATACACACATAGAAATACATACACACAGAGAAATACATACACAGAGAAATACATACACAGAGAAATACATACACAGAGAAATACATACACAGAGAAATACATACACAGAGAAACACATACACAGAGAAATACATACACACAGAGAAATACATACACAGAGAAATACATACACAGAGAAATACATACACAGAGAAATACATACACAGAGAAACACATACACAGAGAAATACATACACAGAGAAATACATACACAGAGAAATACATACACAGAGAAATACATACACACAGAGAAATACATACACAGAGAAATACATACACAGAGAAATACATACACAGAGAAATACATACACAGAGAAATACATACACATAGAAATACATACACAGAGAAATACATACACAGAGAAATACATACACAGAGAAATACATACACAGAGAAATACATACACAGAGAAATACATACACAGAGAAATACATACACAGAGAAATACATACATAGAGAAATACATACACAGAGAAATACACACAGAAACACACACACACACACCACTACTTGGCACTCACTTGAACTGCGTACCTCTGATGGAAAGAGGATAGCAGTCCCGTCTGGCCATCAAGATAGGGATAAGTAATAAAAATTTTAATGTTGTATTTTAGTTTCCTATAACGTAAGGAAGAGTGTTACCGAGCCGCTGTGTTGATATATTTTGCTTTTATTGTTCTCATTCATCTCACACACCCCCCGCCCCCGCCCCCCCCGCCCCCCGAAAACAAAAAACAAAGAAAAACATTAAGTTGTTCTTGCTTTTGTTGTATTATTTCATATTCTTTATTTTTTTTTCTTTATTTAAT
>NW_024725441.1:0-15684 GCF_018991925.1 Homarus americanus | reverse complement strand
GGAGGCGAATTTTTTTTTTTTGAGTTTGAAAAATCGGCCCATGGTATTAATGATGTAGTTCTATGTGCAGAATCATGTGATATCTTCAGATTTGAAAAGTTTTTATTTTTGGCTAGGGAAATTTTAACTTGAAATCTTATGAAAATTCAGTATTCCCACCCTTTTACCAACACCACTAAATAGCTTATTTAAAGTAAAGTAAATGTATCAGGTTAATTTATTAGGATGAAAATGATCCAGAATAGTGAAACGAATGATCTTAACACATTTATTAAATTTAATATTCCTTTAGAAAACAAAATCATCAAATACAAAAACCGGTTTTACTACTACGACCCGGTGTTGCTGCACACCATAGAGAACATGTCTTTCTTGCTTCTGTTTCTACTCATCACCTCCTTGCTGACCACCTGAGCTCGGATGTAGCCTTCCCTCCTCTCCTGGCTGTACACGTGACTGCTGGCCCCTCTCACTTGCTGTACACAACGCTCTATACTCTGGGTGTGCGAGGGCCAGGCAGGGACATGCATGGGGTTGTCCAGGAAAGCTCTGACTTGGAACATTGGTGAGGCTGCAGGTAAGAGGGGGCTCACTGCCAGCCTGGATGTTATCCAGATCTATGAGATCAGTGAGGGTCTTGGCACCTAGATTGACTTCAGGAGTCTTCCTGACCCTGAAGGAATCGTCACCAACTGATTCGTCATGCCCAGATCCTCTCATAAGTCTCATATCCAAGATCTTTTTGACTGCCACTCTTCTCTCCTCCTCATCCTTACAGCAGAGCATTGTCTGCAAAACTGCCTCGGGATGAGCATACCAGGAAGATCTCCTCACAGTCTGCTCCACAATCTGAATAACCTTCCTTGGCTGACTCCTCAGGAGCTCAAGCTGGAAGAGAACATGCCTCGGACCTTCGGAGAACGATGACTTGACCTTGGTGTTGAACCAATTTGGCAAGTAGACACTCACGATGAATTGGACAATAAGTCTCAGGTTGTGAAGCTGGTTTCCTTTCAGTTTATGATGAGCGACCCAAATTCTGCAGAACCTGAGAGCCGTTGTGAGCTACCTAGAATGTGAGACTGGACCTATCTGCACGTAAGCAAGTCTATCAGGCATGACCCCAGTTTTGATGGCACTGCAAATCATGTAACCATAGTACTGGTCAGTACTCAGGTCGTCAATGACAGTATGTGCAAGCTCAACGAGTGGAGGGCCAACTGTGATTTTTTTCAAAGTTCGGATTTATTTCTAACTCAGTGGCAGAGTCCAGCATCTTGCCAAGAGGACCAGACCATCTGTTGTTTGAAAGAGTCTTGCCATCCAGCTCCTGGATCAGATTTCTGAGTGGCAACTCGTTGGTGTGGAGGTCACAAACAATCCAGACCAGCTTCCTCCCAATCTTCCGCTCTATCCACTGTATGACCCCCCCTTGCCACCCTGTGTTCGTGTTGGTGCTGTCCCCTCCAATGGCCTGCAGGTTCTGGTCTACGTTCCTCTCTCTGAGCCAGTTCACAATGTTATCTGCCACTATCTCAGCTGGTTTCCTGATGTCATCTTTCTCTGGAGTGAAATGCCACAAATACTTCCCTCCTGGTTCACTGCAGCAGGAGTAGTGTTCCTCCATCACCATGGCAGGGAACAACTTGTCAGAATCTCCAACTTTCATGAACACTTTAGTGTCATCCCTTCTCCCATCAAAGAACAAACAATTGATTCCATTTTCATCCCTTATCAAACTCCTCTAGGTTACTGACAAGCCCTGAGCCTCCTTACTTTGTTATGATCTATCACCAGTGAATATCATCAGGTGTTATCAAACCACTGTCAATCCAGGCAGCTGTTGCTATTCTGCAGTTTCTCTGAGACCAGTGTGGTGTCGCATGCTGGCCAGAGCTATACTCGATATTTTCCTATTTCGAATCTTATGCCTCAAGGTTTGGGATCATTATTTTCTGGGTTAGGGACAAAGTCACCATTCTCCTGGTCAGCACTCGGATCAGCCATGGGGAAGTCATTAAACTCTGAATCAGCTTGACTCCACTCATCGGCCTTTTTTACCTCACCCTGGGCCTTCTCAAGTCTCTTTTCCTCGGCAACTCTTCTCCTCTTCTGTCTCTCTGTGGCAGCCTCCTGTCTCTTGGACTCCGGAATATCTTGGCCAGAAATCATGAGAGCCCCTATACTGCCAGTCTTCTCTCTCTGTGCTTTGACAAATGCCAGTTCGATCACAGGAATCTTCAGTTCACGCTTGCAAATACAGGAGATGTGGGCCTCGGATTTACAGTCACGATCGCATCCAAACTCAGGACAGAGAACAATTGGGCACTTGCAAGTAATTATGTCAAATAACTGGTCCAGTTGCTTGGCAAAGCTGTCCTTAACTGCAAGTTTTCCTCTCCCAAGAGAGATATCTCTTGCCTTTTCCCAACTGGCTAGCAGTCTCTCACTAATCTTCTTCTGACTTGTTATGACTGGAGGCTTGAACTGAGCGTTAGCCAGAGTGTACTGTGCCAAGACAGCTTTGGTCATATCACTGGCAATGTCTTTGTTTGTGTAAGTTCTTTGGTTCTTTTCACTGATTTGCCTGATTAAAACACCGTATCTCAAAGCATCTCTCAATGTAGGCAACTCCGACTTCAGGAGCTCTCTCCCAGACCCAAGATAGTGACTGAGATGGCTGGATTTTTGGTTCCTCGTCCTGACACAAGCAGCCATCGCAAATATTATCAACTAATAAATGCATCAGAATCTGAAACAGAAAAAAATATTGTTAGTTGGGTTGTTAAAGAATGAAGTCAGAAAGCAATGTTCACTATTTAATTGTAATGCACTAATGCAGCTGTACGTTAGATTTTCGATAAATTTCACGCTAAAATTTACCTAGCAAAAGGTTGCAAAATATTGAAACTGAAATTATTTTCTGTTTATATACACTAAAATCTACCCAAAAAGTGATGGGCCATTAGTTTTAGCTGATCTTCCCTACTATGTAATACACACACACACACACACACACACACACACACACACACACACACCCTGAACCAGTTACCTTGACACTGCTTTAATCATTATTCTTGTTATCAAACCAATTATGTAGAGATGAAGATTGAATTATTACCGCAATTAGACAACAGTTCTGATCTGGCCGCTGTTTTTATAGACCCCATAACGACAACATAATTGGCGGCGGTCAGACAGCTACTCTTTCCTTTGGTAAGCAGTCTTGCTCAGCCCGGATTGATGTTCATGATGGGATCCCGACTCCGCTTTTATCATATGGCCCTTGTCAAGAGTTGGCCATTATTTCCAAGGAATTCCCCAAACCTATTTTAAAGGTCACCCATGTCAACAGGTTGAAGGAACTCCCTATCGCTACAAACACGTCCACTTCTGATGCAAGAGCTTACCTTCTCAAGGAGTTTGCTGACGTGTTGGTTGCGAAGAAATCTTTGGGATCCACACCACTCAAGCCGATGGTGGGTCCACCTATGAAGATTCATCTTAAGGATGGTGCCACACCTTTTGCCATCCACACCCCTCGTTTGATTCCTCACGCCTACAAGGAGCTAGTTAGATAAGAGCTTGACTCCATGGCTGTTCAGGGAATCATTAAGCCGGCCGGAGACGAACCTTCACCTTGGTGCCACCCTCTCGTCCCCGTCGCCAAACCTCGTGGTGGAGTACGGATCACCACCGATGTGTCAAAACTTAACCAGCAAGTTTCCCGTCCAGCCCACCCTTCACCCACACCCTTCGCAGCTGTTCGAAATGTGGACCCGAAGGCGAAGTTTTTTACAACAATGGACGCCTTATGTGGTTATTGGCAGATCGAGTTAGCCCAAGAAGACCAGCATTTGACTACATTCATCACACCATATGGAAGATATCAGTATTGCAGAGGCCCCATGGGGTTTGCCGCTCCGGGCGATGCATTCTGTCAACGTGGTGACGCGGCCCTTCAAGGAGTCACGAATTGTGTCAAGGTGGTTGATGATATTTTACTCCATGACGAAGACTACTGTGCCCACCTCTCCCGAATATATGAAGTTCTCACCAGATGTCGAAAGTACGGGATTACCCTCAACGCTGACAAGTTTGTAGTCGCCGCACCATCAGTGAACTTCTGTGGGTACACTCTCTCAGCATCAGGTGTCGCAGCTGACCCGGAGAAATTAAGTGGAATCAGGGATTTTCCAACCCCTGCCAACCTGACAGACCTCCGTTCTTTTTTGGGTCTGGTCAATCAGCTGGCTGAATTTTCACCTGACATCTCCGTCGCAGCCCAGCCGTTACCCTCCCTACTGAGCCCCAGGAGGACATTCCTGTGGACCCCAGATCATCAAGAGGCCTTCCAGCGAGTCAAGCAGGCCTTCTTAAGTCCACCTGTCCTCGCCTGTTACGACCCAGCCCAACCCACCGTCCTCCAGACTGACGCCTCCAGACTCTACGGCGTTGGTTACACCCTTCTGCAGGACCATGGCGGTGGACAACTCCGCTTAATTCAGTGTGGATCCCGGTTCCTGACGGACGCTGAGACCCGATATGCCACGATTGAGCTGGAGATGTTGGCTGTTGTCTGGGCAATGGCGAAGTGCCGCTTCTACCTCATAGGACTTCAGCACTTCACCCTCTTCACGGATCATCGCCCTCTTGTACCGATGATCAATCACTACTCTTTGGTTGCAGTAGAGAATCCTCGCCTTCAACGTTTGAAAGAGAAGCTCTCGCCTTATCTCTTCACGGCTGTGTGGCGTGTGGGTAAGCTAATGTGCATCCCGGATGCCCTGTCCCGCGCCCCTGTCAGTCGCCCCACCCCAGAGGACGAGATGTTGTGTTCTACAGCTGCCGCATCCCTCAAGTCAGTAGTCTCATTGAAGGCCGTCTTCACATCAGAAGAGTCTACAGCACCGGATGCAGACAAGACCCATGAAGATCTCCACACCGCAGCCCGGGCCGACCCTTCCTATATCCGGCTCGTCGACTGTGTGTCCCAGGGATTTCCATCTAACCGATACGACCTTCATGAATCGCTACTCCTGTACTGGAAGATACGCGAGGACCTCTATTGTGACGGAGACCTCGTCTTGTATGGTCCACGAGTAGTCATTCCTGCTGCCCTACGCCGCTGTACCTTGACCCGCCTTCAAGACTGCCATCGAGGAGTGGAGGCCACCAAGCGACGGGCGAAGCAGACTGTATTTTGGCCCGGAATCGACGCGGACATTGCAAGTACCGTCCGTGCCTGTGAGCCGTGCCAGATTCTGCAACCTAGCCAGCAACAGGAACCTTTAATGTGCGACGATAACCCTTCAAGGCCCTTCGAGTCTGTGTCGGCCGACTTCTTTGCAGTGGCAGGGAAGTCCTTCCTCGTCATTGCCGACCGATTGTCTGGATGGCCTGTTGTCGTCCCTTGTGGTAGTGATACAACGGCTACTGCTACGATCCGGAATTTCAGACATTACTTCAGAGAAGTTGGTGTTCCCCTCCGCCTCAGGACTGATGGAGGACCCCAGTTCACCAGCCACGAGTTCCGGGACTTCATGGACCGTTGGGGGGTCAGTCAAGTCGTGACCTCGCCCCACAACCCCCAGGCGAATGGACACGTTGAAGCCGCAGTCAAGACTGTTAAACATTTGATCCTTAGGGTGTCACCTCAGGAAATATCGACTGCGAGGACTTCGATCGAGGTTTGTTAGAGTTACGCAACACTCCGAACTTCACCTGACGCTCCCCAGCCCAGGTTCTATGTGGACAGCATCTCAGGTCTTGTGTTCCTGCCCACCCGAAGTCTTTTTCTAAAGAATGGCAAGCCAAGACTGAAGAATATGACCGCCGTGCAGCAGAACGAGCGGCAGATGTCGCTGCTCGGTACGACTGTCATGCCCGCCCCCTTCCCAGGTTGAGTATCGGCCAGCAGGTCAGGATTCAAGATCAGGTATCTCACCGCTGGGACAAGGTTGGGGTTGTCATGGGTATTGGCCGGTCCAGGGACTACCAAGTGCGTCTTCCTAGTGGTAGAGTATGGTGGAGGAACCGTCGTTTCCTCCGACCTGTGGAGCTGCCTAGTGTTGACCCTTCCCCAGTTGAGTCCCCTAATGTGATGTCTTTACAGTAAATCCGTCCCCACCTTGTGTTTCTGCCCCGGTACTCCGCAGGTCCGAGCGACTCAGAAACAAAAGGTCCGCTCAAGATGAAATTATGAGCGTATAGGGGGGAGGGAGGTGTATAATATGGACACGAAGTAGTACCTAAAGCTGTGTATTCTTATATTACTCTATTAATTATGTATAGTAAAGTATAAAAGAACATGTATTAATCCTATGTAATATTTCCATTTATTATGCACCATGTTATGTATGTGAATTGTCATATTTACATAGTATGTATTCAGCTTGTGAATGCTGGTATCTGTGCATGCCAGCGCGGAGTGATACAGGTAGTTGAGATCACTAGTCCTTATGGTGTGGAAGCCAGTTTCTTTGTTCCTATTTTCAAGATAACAAGTGTTTGTGTGTACCCTCAGTAGTGTAGAACATTTTGGGGGTATCAAATTCAAACATAGAAGTCTCCCCCCGCCCTCCCCCAACAATCCCCCATCCCCCCTCTCCACCCACAACCCAGGACCACGGTGTGTAAAGTTAAGTCGTTCGAATTTTAATTGGGTTGATAATGAAATAATGCATGTGAGGAGAAGAAGAAGAAGAAGATTTCGTTAGGTTACGTTAGGTTACGTTAGGTTAGGTTAGGCTACATTAGGTTAAGTTAGGTTAGGTCTGGTCAGGTTACATTATGCATGAAGGTATTCATTTATATGTATATTTATGATCTACAGGATCGTTTATGGCCAGTCAAAAGTTTCCAGAAAAGAGAAATACATAGAAGTTATCACTAATGGCCAATTATCCCTATTTAGTGTAACATACAGTATATATTAGGTCGAGTTCCGCTTTTATTTATTTGTTTTCGTATTATTCAAGTCATTTATTTGTTAATATTTAGCTTAGAATAAGTAAATATTATACAAAACAAAACATTGAAAACTCACAAGTGAATTTGTAACATATAATCAAGTCGAGATAATAATACCAATACCACGTGCTGGTCAAGCTCCGAAAGAGTTGTCCGGGGGTCTAGCTAACCTCTGGTCGGGGCTTGACCAGCACGAAAAAAAAAAAAATTTTTTTACTAAACGTGATTTTGGCAGCCTGTGGTGTAATAGTCAGCATGCTCGCCTTGCAAGCGAGTGGACCCCTGTTCGATTCCCGGACAGAGTGAAACTATGAGCATTTTTTTTTACGTCATTTGGCTTTCTATTTACCAGTAAATGGGAACCTGGATGTTAATCGATTTGCGGATCTTATTCTGGAATAATGGTTAGCCAGTGCAGTTGCCGAGTTGTCCGGTCTTCTCGGACTATTCATTGAAACTGGGTCATACAACTCGTTAACTTAGGGTGTGGTTGTGGTGTTGGCGACAGATTCTAACACCTTAAACAAATTCAAGCCTAGGTTGCTCTAGAGCCGGCCATCCTCGTACACGAAAGGCAACCATTATTGTTACGTGTATAATATTACCATCACTAACACAACCAGCATTATCACTACTATTGTCATCTTCTCAACTATCATCATTCCTTCCCTCTTCCTCCTCCTGCCTCCATATTTTAATAATTATCGTCTCAATTATTATTATTATCATTATTTTTATTATTATTATTACCGTATTATTATTATTATTATTATTATTATTATTATTATTATTATTATTAACAATACAACATGTGGCTGGAACAACAGTAGAAATTAGAAATAAGATAAAAAGTTGTATTAAATTAACAATTAAAACACAAACAAGAACCACAGGTACAAGTCGATCAGTTTTTTATCATGAGAGAGAGAGAGAGAGAGAGAGAGTCCCTGGCTCACTGTTACGTTATGACAAAGTTGTTGGTAAATATATGGTATGGAAATTGTGTTGATCTCTCTCTCTCTCTCTCTCTCTCACACACACACCAACCACAAACAAACAACACATCACAAACAAACAAGCAAGCAACAACACAACACAAACAATAATGACACCACAAAAAACATCATTCTAAAAAACAAACAATAAAACGAACAAACAAACATACCAACAAACAATAAAACAAACAATCAAACAAACAAACAATAAAACGAACAAACGAAGAATAAAACAAAACAAACAAACAACAAACAAACAAACAAAATATAACAGACAAACAATAAATACAACAAAAACACAAACAAACAAACAATAAAACAAACAAACATACATAAAAACAATCAAACAAACAAAAAAACAAAACAAAAACAGACACCTCTTCAACAAACCACCACCACCAAGGACTTCACTAACCTACCACCTCCACCACCACCTCCTACAACACTATTTATAATCCCAAAACTTCCCAAAGGTCACTCCTGCCTCGGTGACCTTTGGGGGTTAACACTGCCCACTAGTCTAGACCTGGCGAGAAAACTGCCCCCACCCAAAGGTCACTTATTGGGTGTAACAAAGCGCCTGCTGGGTGTGTTGGGTGTGTTGGGTCATTTAGGTGAGTTCCCCCCCCCGCCCTCCCCCAACAATCCCCCATCCCCCCTCTCCACCCACAACCCAGGGCCACGGTGTGTAAGGTTAAGGCGTTCAAATTTTAATTGGGTTGATGATGAAATAATGCATGTGAGGCTGAGGAGGAGTAGGAGGAGGTGGAGGAGGAGGAGGAGGTGGAGTAGGAGGAGAAGGAGAAGCAGAAGGAGAAGAAGGCTAGATTACGTTAGGTTATTTTAGGATAGGTTAGGCTAGGCTAGGCTAGATTAAGTTAAGTTAGGTTAGGTCTGGTCAGGTTACATTATGCATGAAGGTATTCATTTATATGTATATTTATGATCTACAGGATCGTTTATTGCCAGTCAAAAGTTTCCAGAAAAGAGAAATACATAGAAGTTATTACTAATGGCCAATTATCCCTATTTAGTGTAACATACAGTATATATTCGGTCGAGTTCTGCTTATATTTTTTTTTTTCGTATTATTTAAGTCATTTATTTGCTAACATTTAGCTTAGAATAAGTAAATATTTAAAAAAAAAATTGAAAAACTCACAAGTGAATTTGTAACATATAATTAAGTCGAGATGATAATACCAATACCACGTGCTGGTCAAGCTCCGAAAGAGTTGTCCGGGGGTCTAGCTAACCTCTGGTCGGGGCTTGACCAGCACAAAAAAAAAAAAAAAAAACTTTTTGTTTACTAAAGGTGATTTTGACAACCTGTGGTGTAATAGTCAGCATGCTCACTTTGCAAGCGAGTGGACCCGTGTTCGATTCCCGGACAGAGGGAAACTATGAGCATTTTTTTTTAACGCCATTTGGCTTTCTATTTACCAGTAAATGGGAACCTGGATGTTAATCGATTTGCGGATCTTATTCTGGAATAATGGTTAGCCAGTGCAGTTGCCGAGTTGTCCGGTCTTCTCGGACTATGCCATGAAACTGGGTCATAGAACTCGTTAACTTAGGGTGTGGTTGTCGTGTTGGCAACAGATTCTAACACCTTCAACAAATTCACGCCTAGGTGGCCCTAGGGCCGGCCATCCTCGTACACGAAGGGCAACCATTATTATTAGGTGTATAATATTACCATCACTACCACAACCAGCATTATCACTACTATTGTCATCTTCTCAACTATCATCATTCCTTCCCTCTTCCTCTTCCTGCCTCCATATTTTAATAATCAACGTCTCTATAATTATTATCCTTATCATTATTATTATTATTATTATTATTATTATTATTATTATTATTATTATTATTATTATTATTATTATTATTATTACCGTATTATTATTATTATTATTATTATTATTATTATTATTATTATTATTATTATTATTATTATTATTATTATTATTATTATTATTATTATTATTAATATTATCTTATTATTATTATTATTATTATTATTATAATTACCGTATTATTATTATTATTATTATCATTATTATTATTAATACGACATGTGGCTGGAACAACAGTAGAAATTAGAAATAAGATAAAAAAGTTGTATTAAATTAACAATTAAAACACAAACAAGAACCACAGTACAAGTCGATCAGTTTTTTATCATGAGAGAAAGAGAGAGAGAGAGAGAGAGAGAGTCCCTGGCTCTCTCTCTCTCTCTCTCTCTCTCTCTCTCTCTCATAATAAAAAACTAGATGTCTAGACTAAGACGGGGTCGACACCGGCGACGTTTACTTGCGGTTTTATTTCCGGTGGACGCGTATATACGCTCCCAGCCTCGCCGTTGAAGTCCATTCTACTTAGAGCCCTGCAACACACAACACCTCCTCTAAAGAAGCTCCTGCACAGCAACTCCTCTACCATGCAGCAACTCTCCAGCACCAGACTGTTTTGTATATAATATATTTATATAAGAAAACCACCACTAAGAGTTTCCTTTCTCCAACCCATTCTGAGTGCGAGACATCATAACGTTAACCCCACAGTATTGCGAGAGATAAATTGCAAAAGTCCGGCAAGGCTCGGCCTGAAGATATTTATTTTATAACAGTATTCAACGTTTTCTACAACGTTTCTGTGCTTACGGTAGGGATCTGCAAACGCAAATTAGGTAATTTTAGTTATAAATTATTCATGCGCAAAGTCAATAACTAGAAACTAAAATTAACTGGAATGAACGAAAATGAACAAAATGTAACTTCAGATTAACTTTAGTCGGAACAAAAAACACTGAACTGAGTAACCGTCGGTCTAGGGAAGATCCAAGTCAATTTAAGCACTGTATTATGATTTTATTTGCAGTAGATCTCACTAAAACCTAAACTTTTTCTACACATGACTTAGCCCAGATTTATTGAGTCATACCTCAGAACTTTGAACACCTACCACCTTTTCAGTTATATATATATATATAGTTTTTTTTTTTTTTTTGCCTATTTGCCATTCTGTTTTAAAGGTTTTAAAGTGCCTAAACATCCGGGATCTAATTATAGCTTATTCATAGAAGAAGGATTTCCTAAAGTTCAATTTTAATGATTGAATCTATGCATCTATTGTGTCATTAATTTATCATGAGCCTATTGGCATGACTAGTAGTACAGTACAGGACAGGACAGTATGTGCTAATTCCGCTGGGATGAAACACTCCACTGTCAACAGTGTGGAGTGCGATTCTTCACCTTTTCTTATGATTATAGTTAATATATACACCTGGCAAAACAGATTTAGCTATGTTACAGGATCACCTCACTTGAGAGCTGAGCTGGTAAACGTATACTGTACTAGATTTAATATGCAATCTACAAACTCTCAGAGCTCATCTTTCAGACTGATTTACGAAAACAACAACAGGCAATCGCATGTACAGTATCAATCACTCAAGGTGCCTTTCTCATATCTCAGGGTTGGCGACCATGGCCCTCCATCCCACAGTAGCTATACAGTACACGAACTATAAAATATCCGTAAATATGTGAGATAAAGCTCAGACGCTAGTACTATATTCGAATACATTTCGTTTTGCTTTTCAAACTTTGAAAGATGAAAAATAATGGTTCCCCAATTGGCATCTAACCTAACACTCTTACGATGCCATTATTTTAAGAAAGTTGTGTTACGTATGTTGGGTTGGGTCGGATAACACTGTGGGTAAGCAGATTAGGCATACAGTTAAGTATAATAGATTGGGTTAGGATTGGAAAGAGTCAATGTACTATTTAAGCCAGCTCCACAGAATAAAAAACAAAAAAGAGACACTAGGAAAATACCAAGCAGGAATATATGATTGAAAGTTTGTACAAATTTATATTAATATTGAGTAACATTTATATTCAAACAAAAAACTAGCTAGTTTTCTGGGACACAATGCACAATCTTCGCTGTCACTCGGCATCAGCCAATGAACGTCGAAGAGGATCTTAAATTTAAATATGCCAATCAATCAGAAGCGGCGATATTCCCCATTTTTTACTTTCCCGCCTCAGTTGCGCTCAGCCTCCCTTGAACAGATGGGTCATTATTGTGGAAATTCTATCTTAGACATTATTAAATACTGAACGTCTAGAACAATGAAGCAACACATTTTCGTGAAGTATTGCAGTCTTAAAATACTACAACCCGTGGCCAGTGTAATAATCCCTATCTACTGACGCAGTTAAGATACGGTAAGTTATGCTAAAGGTAAATATAATAAGATTTAATAAAATATGACACCAAAAACTACGTCGTCAATATACGTATGTTCATAAACAATCCCTTCCGTTAAGATACCTATATACTATGTGTATTATCAAGACATTAGGCATGTGCATTTACGTAACTGAAAGTCCGACACATTTATACACAAGACAAGGGCATGTGCATATATTATAAAGGATAAATATCAATGACTGATAAAATAGGTCCAGTACTTACATAGTCCACTCCCTAATCATCTCGTCGAGTTCACTGTCACGATAACACTTTGTAGTGGACATCTCCCCTACAACTGCTTACAACTGCGGAGCCACGCCACCACCTGCTACCGCCTTCCCTAGCAACCAACCAGATGTTACCGTATCTTAGCAACGGAACTAGTCACCGGCGACTTTCTGGGTTTTCCCAACATGACTCATAGAGGACTGGCGGCTGCTGCTGGGTATATAAGCTCTGTCTCTCCATTGAGATTCATTCTGACCATTCTTCTTGAACAAGCAACACCTTCTCCTCCGCCGCTGCCTGGCGGCCCCTCGCTTCTCCTCACCTGCCTGGCGGCCCTCGCTCCCGCCAGCGAGCATGGCGACCCACCAGCTGTCCTTCTCTGAGCTTCCTCACCAACCAACTCTCATTCTGCCCAACTTCCTGAACAAGCAACACCTCCAGCACCAGACTGTCTATAATATAACTTATATTATATAAGAAAACCACATTAGAGTTTCCTTCCATCCTGAGTGCTAGACAACATTAATATCTCGATACCCCTACAATGGTGACTCCCGGAGATTAGCACTCACACAGGATGGAGGAGACACTGATCACGCTCCCAGTCTTCAAGCAGACACCGGCTCCTCTTCCTGCCTCACGCACCACATTCTGACGATCCCAGCACACCCGTCATGCCTCAGACGCCGACCTCGGCCCAGCAATAACCCCTGACGCGGCCTCTGTTCCTGAATCCGGTCTCACACACACCCTCATTTCTCCCTCAGGTACTCCCTGCTAATGGCCTGTACCCTGCTGCTGTCGTGGACCCAGCTGCTGTCACGAGCCCTAATCCGCTTCTGCTGACGCAGCCCCTGCTCCTGACCCAGGCCCACACACACCCCAGCAGGCGCATCTGACGACTCAGTACCCGTGAGGGAAGCACACAACATCCATCGCCTCCACACACCCTTTTTTCTCCCTCAGGTACTCCCTGCTAATGTCCTGCACCCTGCTGCTGTCGTGGACCCAGCTGCTGTCACTAGCCCTAATCCGCTTCTGCTGACGCAGCCCCTGCTCCTGACCCAGGCCCACACACACCCCAGCAGGCGCATCTGACAACTCAGTACCTGCCGTGAGGGAAGCACACAACATCCATCGCCTCCACACACCCTTTTTTCTCCCTCAGGTACTCCCTGCTAATGTCCTGCACCCTGCTGCTGTCGTGGACCCAGCTGCTGTCACTAGCCCTAATCCGCTTCTGCTGACGCAGCCCCTGCTCCTGACCCAGGCCCACACACACCGCAGCAGGCGCATCTGACGACCCTGTACCTGTCGTGCGGGAAGCACAACATTCATCGCCTCCACACACCCTTTTTCTCCCTTCTCCCACAGATAGTGTGTATCTAGACAGTTGTATTTCAGCGATCGGCTCATCACGCCATCGCCGTTGTCTCACATGAGGCATGCACCGCCCGGTCTGCCTCACATGTGCTAAGTAACTCTACAGACAACAAGTCTCCTACACCGCCTGGAGGGAAGGGGAAGTATTGTAGTGGATGTCTCCCCTACAACTGCTTACAACTGCGTAGCCACGCCACCACCTGCTACCGCCTTCCCTAGCAACCAACCAGATGTTACCGTATCTTAGCAACGGAACTAGTCACCGGCGACTTTCTGGGTTTTCCCAACATGACTCATAGAGGACTGGCGGCTGCTGCTGGGTATATAAGCTCTGTCTCTCCATTGAGATTCATTCAGACCATTCTTCTTGAACAAGCAACACCTCCTCCTCCGCCGCTGCCTGGCGGCCCCTCGCTTCTCCTCACCTGCCTGGCGGCCCTCGCTCCCGCCAGCGAGCATGGCGACCCACCAGCTGTCCTTCTCTGAGCTTCCTCACCAACCAACTCTCATTCTGCCCAACTTCCTGAACAAGCAACACCTCCAGCACCAGACTGTCTATAATATAACTTATATTATATAAGAAAACCACATTAGAGTTTCCTTCCATCCTGAGTGCTAGACAACATTAATATCTAGATACCCCTACAACTTCACAGTTTTCAAACTGCTAGAAATTTAAAAAAAAAATTGCTACTTAAACAATTTAGTCGGAAAACCACAAGTAGTTAGTAGTCTATAAATTAAAATTTATATTAGTTATGTCTATATAACACAGTGTGGCGTTATCTATCTATAAATCGATAAAAATAGCTAAAACGCATCACAAGCATCAGACTAGACAACTACGTTTTGTTGACAAGCCGGTCACACACTTTTATTATTAACATTATGTCCTTGTTAATTAATTAGAGTTTTCTCACTGCGTTAAACTTGCAAAACACATTGATAAAGTTTTGCCACATATAAATACGCGTGTAAGTTCACCACAATTATAATAAACAAAATTTTAGCTGAAAAACTAATCCACAGCGTCTACGCCGTCCACCAGTGACGCTGAAAAGGCGTGATTTTAGACGTAATTATCAGAAAATACGTCACGTAAGTTAATGATAATATTTAATTTAAAATCTGAAGCTATATATAATGCGAAAATTAATGCAAGATATCAGGAGAAATTAGTAGGCTCACAAAACTTATAAGACAAATATATAGTATACATATTTCGAGCATTTTGAATGATTTGGGCGGCCAATCAACTGATAATAATGGCGTATAGTGAGTACCATCTATATAATTATTAATTAACTTCCGGTTATATTATTATTATTATTATTATTATTATTATTATTATTATTATTATTATTATTATTATTGTTATTATTATTATTATTATTACTATTATTATTATTACTAGTATTATTATTATTATTATTATTATTATTATTATTATTATTATTATTATTATTATTATTATTATTATTATTATTATTGTTATTATTATTATTATTATTATTATTATTATTATTATTATTATTATTATTATTATTATTATTATTTAAAAACAATAAGATATAAATACACATAGAGACATACTATCAGACAGACAAGACAGACATCAGATACAAGAAGACGTACTGTACACATATCAGACACAAAATACTTACATAATCTCACACACACAACTACAGACAGACATAACTGACTCTCAATAACACAATAGAACTTAATAGAACCTCTTTGGAGACTTACCTGACCGTTTTATTTTTTTTTTATTTACATAGGGGGTTGTTAATATAAGTACGTAATGTGGGTGTATTCTCTAATAGTTTGT